>NW_021334641.1:0-213 GCF_001605985.2 Dendrobium catenatum
TACTTCATGCCTCAATTCTTTTCAAATACTTTTTTTTGTTTTTTATTTTTTATTCTTTTCAAATACTTGACCCTTGAAATAACCTTCTTATTACAACCTAAAATCACAAAAATAATAACATAAATGCATAAGTTCGTTTATGAATAATTAACTATTTGGAAAATTTTGAGAAAACATCATCGAGGTATTTTGATGAAATTATTTTCATTTATG
>NW_021334642.1:0-247 GCF_001605985.2 Dendrobium catenatum
CTCATCGGTGGCAAATCTATAGGCAATTCCTCAGGTGTTATATCAGAAAACTCATCGATTAAAGGTTGAATTTCATTACGAATTTGAAGAGTTGATTCGGCTTCTTTTCCCAAAACCAAATAAGCTACCTCATAATGTTTCAAATCATTTGTGTTCAAAAGCAGTTCATGAGTGTTTATTTAGGCAACCTTGTTATTTTTGGCAAGCGAATCAGGCACATGTTTTTGAGGATAGAGAGTGAACTCTT
>NW_021334643.1:0-625 GCF_001605985.2 Dendrobium catenatum
TATTGAAATTGAGGATTAAGATAATACGCCGCTGCATGTAGATGACGGTGTAATTGGACCTCCCATCGAGCATCAATGATATCCCAAATCTCTCTATAACTTGTCTCCTCTCCTCCCAAGTTATTTGCAATCAACTCCTTCGCCTCATCCATAGCATTATAAATAAAATTTATGGCTGGTTTCTTCTCGGCATCTACTAAACGTAGAACTTGAACCAAGGGTCTCGTGCTCAATATGACATAAGCCACAGTAGCTCAAAATTTATCATTTAGAATTAGCCTTCTTATTTCATTCCCCTCGGTTTTCTTCCCCCACGCAGACTTAAGTCATTATGTTGATGTAAACATTGCTTCAAGAGGTTGTCTAACATCCAACAGGCTCTGTAGTGTCAAATAAGATGTGGCAAACCTGTAGAATAAATTTGCATTAGGAAGTGAAAATGATTTGTAGTGAACAAATGTAATAACAAACCTAGTGGTTGCAGGGTGAATGATTTCCTTCTTTAAAAACTTTCTCATTAAGGCTAAAACCCATAAGTGGTTGTATATAAACTTAGTGATCTTCTTAGCCCTAAAAAGAGCGCACTTGTGTTGAGGTAAATCACCAAGCTCCTCCAATATAAGAT
>NW_021334644.1:0-256 GCF_001605985.2 Dendrobium catenatum
TACTTATTTTGAAATAAATATAATGATTTTAAAATATATTTTAATCAATTTTTAAAATTTATATCGTTGGGTTCAAAATTATTCGTGGGCAATATGCCGACACTTAGACTTCACTTTTTTAGTATTTTTTAAAGTTACTTTTTTGTGCATATATTTTTTTAATTTAAAATTTTGTACTAAAAAATTGATTTAGAAAGCATTAAGAAAGCAATCTCAAATAAAGTCCTAAACCTACTAAAACATCTTAGCGGATCAG
>NW_021334645.1:0-409 GCF_001605985.2 Dendrobium catenatum
GTATACTACGATGAACAGAGACGAATTATAATCATCCCGAAGATCATCCCGGATGATCTCTTCGATTTTGTCTCATCGTACTGTACGATGGCAATCGTACCATACGATGAACAAAGACGGTGTTTGATCGTCCCGACTATCATCCTGTACGAACAAAAGTGTCATGTATCATACCGTACGATTTATAATCGTATTGTACGAATGTTTTTGAACTGTTCGTACCACTTCATACCAGGACGAAGTCTGTTTATACATATCGTACTGTATGAGTATAAACAGTATTATGCGATAGTAATGGCTACATTTGAAATCTCAGGTATTTTTTAGCCCGTTTTGAGGTGAAAAACTTTTCATATTTTGAGGGTGTGAATAAGAGAGGAGAACATGGTTAGAGAGGGATTCTGAGGGA
>NW_021334646.1:0-1142 GCF_001605985.2 Dendrobium catenatum
TTTGTCTGTTGTTTTAAACTTTTGTAAGCTCATGAGTTTTGTCAATCATCTTGCACACTTGATCTCTTGCATTTGCATCTGCATGTAACCTTCAGGAGTTACTCAACGAAATTAAAAGAAAAATTTAACAAAGTAACACCCATTTTAAAATTATTGCTGATAACAAAAGATGGTTCAAAGAATTCAAAGTGTGAGACTTTGTGATGGTACGAGAAGTTGCGTGCTCGAGGCACCAGACTATTTAAGATAATCTCAAAGGTTAATAGTAATGCCTACGTACTTGACCTCTCTTGAGGCTTTAACATGAATCCTACATTTAATATAGAAGACATATTAGCCTTTGAAGGACCCAAATCTTAACCCCAAAATCCACTCCTTCAATTAGCCTTGAGTGACCCCACCTGGTGAGATCCCCCAACCTAGCTCCACTCCCCAATTTAACTTACTCACCTATAGCGGAGAAGTTCGAAGCAATACTAGATGATGAGGTCATTTCCATAAAGGAAAGTGGGAGCCGAAGATACCGAGTTCATTGGATAGGGACACCGGAGATAGAGGATACTATGATTGACAGGGATGAGCTACAGAGCCTAGACCCAGATCTCCTAGAGTTGTACGAGGGCTCCATAGATATCTACTCGACGGGGTCGAGTTTTCTCCCACCTGGGGAGAATGATGGGGACATCAGCAGCGATTTCGACACATGTACCTTCAGGAGATGCCGGAGAAGGACGGCCACGATCATGATCTGTATTTTCATCATTTTATGTAGTAGTTTATTTTTATTTTATGTTTTTCCGTTTTTGCCCTTATAGGTATTTAGTCGATATTGTAGCCCAAGGGGCATTTTAGTCTTTTATTTTCTTTGTCATTTGGTGGCCTATATATATGGTCCTTTTCTCATGTAATAGTAGTTTTTGATGAAATGAAAAGTTTACTTAGTGTTCCCTTTGTGAGTGCATCTCTCTCTCTCTCAAATCTCTTAGTGAGTTTTGAGAAGAGCTAGATCTCTTTGTGAGTTCTAGACCTTCTTCTCTATTATCTTTGTGATCAATCGGTGTGGAAAATCAAGGTGAATCCGTCCGTGAATTTTGTGCTTAAGCTCCCTTCCTCCCCGACCCTCCTCACCCAACAATACCGCC
>NW_021334647.1:0-254 GCF_001605985.2 Dendrobium catenatum
AAATATTCCTTGGGATATCACCAAATTGAGGATCGATAGGCTTGATCATAGAACATGAAAATTTTACCAAAGCCTCCAATCCAATAGAGAAATACCTACTGATTGTCTCAATAGAGTGTTGAAACTGCTCACATGTGGACCTTATTGATTCATTATGCGATAAAATATATAAAGTCATCGTAAGTACTTCTCTGCTTGTTGTCCTTGATGATCCATAGAGATGATGAACACATTCCAATTCATACAATAGATCT
>NW_021334648.1:0-326 GCF_001605985.2 Dendrobium catenatum
AAAGAAGCTGACTTTTCTGAAAGTCAATTCCATCCAAATATATCCTAAACAAAATTTAAAATAATTTCTGAAAATAAAATACAATCACATCCGATTATAACATCAAATCAGAGAAACAAAGAGCAAATATTATATATATGTTGATGTGTTCTATTAAAATTAAAATAAAATTAAATATAAGTTTATTTCTAAGTATAATTTTGACTTTTTTTGTTGCTGTGGCTATTAGTTAGATTTAATGTTTATTTGGGGTGACTTTTTTATTACTTCTTAAAGTATTTTTTAGTACAAAATTAAAAATTTATATTGAAAAATTGCTTTAAGAA
>NW_021334649.1:0-330 GCF_001605985.2 Dendrobium catenatum
ATAGTGTAATCTTATTATCATACGGTGATGTAGTCTTAAGGGAAGTAGTTAAGGTTCTGCCATAGAAGTCAGGAAGAAACTGGAGTCCCTATACCTTAAAGATCATATTGCAAATCTGGACTCAAGTCCTGTGATCTTGATGATAACAAATATTATTGGATTTCTTACGTTATCTCTTGTTAATTGCTATTATTGCATATTTGTTTTTCCTATGCACTAACATTTCATGTCCACCGTACACTTGCAAGTTTGATCAACTCAAGATTAGGTAGACTAGGGTTAAGTATGTCATGAAGTGTTTGTATCTTTAGTTCTTATGTTTTTTTTTTT
>NW_021334650.1:0-200 GCF_001605985.2 Dendrobium catenatum
ACATCATGTGGTAGAGGACAAATCGTCGTGGCCACACGACTGCCCGAAAAGTAAAAAGGATCCTTTCAAGAAATACGAATATAGAAAGATATTTATAAGAGGTAGGAATGTTCGCTAGTCTATAGCGAACAAAAACACACTAGTGGAAAGAGTATCAGAAGAATTTTTTTTTTATGGGAACCCTTGACCCTAATTCCACA
>NW_021334651.1:0-242 GCF_001605985.2 Dendrobium catenatum
ATATATAATAATAATAATAATTAATTATATATACTTTTATTTTTTATTGAAAATTTATTTTGTTATGAACTTGTTTCTATGTTAAATTTTGGTGAATTTTTTTATAAGTTATATATTAATAATTATGAGTTAATTTGGCATACTTATCTCAGATTCAATTCCTTCTGAATTGAGCCAATTGACTAAAATTATATGTAATTACTCAATCCCAATCATCCATTTCTGATTGAACGGTTAGATTT
>NW_021334652.1:0-241 GCF_001605985.2 Dendrobium catenatum
TGGTTACAACTGTAGTGATGTGGAACTTCTAATGGTTCAGCACCGCGGCATCCATGTGACACTCCCTTTAGCTTGGCAGTACTAGAAATTAGTGTCACAATGCTATGCAGATAGAAATTGGGCTTTATAGCACTGACTCCTTCGAATCTACAGTGCTATTAATTAGAGATTGAGCATCATCATGTCCATATTAGGCATTCTGGTGATGATAATGATGGAGTTATGGTAGTGTAGTGTCCAA
>NW_021334653.1:0-303 GCF_001605985.2 Dendrobium catenatum
AAGAGTCCGAGGCTCGCGGTTCTTATTTTCTATCTTTCGTTTATATCTTTGTTTTTTCTTTGGTTCATTCTTGTTGCGTCATCCTCTACCTCCGTCCACCATTGTCGTCCCCATTTCCACCAAAAGCCGGTGGCCACCCCACCCGAAGATCCACCACAAACCGCCGGCCTCATCCTTTCCCCTCTCTCCTTGGATTTCCTAATTAGGAGTGCATGATATTAGGAATTAATTTGAAATTCAAATTGTTCAAAATTTGAAATTCAAAATTTTTTCCTAATTTAGCTCACCTATTTTTGGAAAGTG
>NW_021334654.1:0-231 GCF_001605985.2 Dendrobium catenatum
TTGGAATGCAAGGCCGGCCACAAGCAGAGAAGGCCACAGGCTTGGGAGGAATCGCAGGATTTCTGCATGTGGGAGTCGAAGGCTTCGGAAGATGGGAGAGCCGAGAAGTTTCATCCCAAGTGATCAAATGGACATCTGCACGCGGGAATGGGCTACTGACATCGCGTCGTTTGCAGAGGTATGGGTCGCCGATTGTGCAGAAGATTTGAGAAGGGATTTGGGGCAGATCGT
>NW_021334655.1:0-269 GCF_001605985.2 Dendrobium catenatum
CACCTAGGCAAGTATATGGCATTTACGTTTCACATCAAGATCATTCATCTGTATTTGGATCTTCTTAAGTTCCCCCCAATTTGAGATTTGATTCTACTGGTGTTGTTGTTGATTTACAAGCTAGTTTGTCTATTTTTTTAAGAAGAACATTAATGTATTTTTGTTATGAAATGAATATTCATTTGCTGAAGTGGGTCACTTCAATTCCAAGAAAATATTTTAACCTACCAATATCTTTGATCTCAAATTCATTGGCAAGACATTTCTTT
>NW_021334656.1:0-666 GCF_001605985.2 Dendrobium catenatum
TCGACATGTGTACCATCGCCGGGGACGACGATCGACGTCCCTGATTCAGAGCCTTTACTTATGATGTTTTAGTTTCTTTTCATTAGTATTATGTCATGTTTTCCGTTTGTACCCCTATGAGGGATTTCGTACTTATTGTAGCCCAAGGGCATTTTTGTCTTCATGTTTTTTTTATTTCTTGTCAAGCCTATATATAAGGCTTTTTGTCATTGTATTTGATTATTGATGATGAATGAAATTATTCCCACTTGTTCTCTTTGTGAGTGCACAAAAGATCTCTTAGTGAGTTCTTTGGTGGAGATCTCTTGGTGAGTTCTCCAAGTTACTTTGGATTTGTTTGGAGTAAGTTTTCTCTCTAGAAGCTCTTAATTTTTCTTTCCCCAAGCTTTAGCCGCAGGCCCCAAGATCTTCCCCACCGCCGGCCGTTCCAACCAACCCATCCGACCACCTCCCGCCGCCCCTCCCTCCTTCCGGCCAACTCCAATCCACCTCCGCATGAGAATTTGAAATTTGAAAATTCAAATTTTGAATTCTTTCCAAATTTGGAATTCCAAATTAGGAAAGTTTTCATGACTTGATTAATTTCAAATCAATGTTAATTTGGAGTTTTTCTTTTCTTATTGCCATGTCATCAATCCAAGAGAAACACCAATCCACCTCTTCCCT
>NW_021334657.1:0-215 GCF_001605985.2 Dendrobium catenatum
TTGACAGCTTTCCGATTCCAGCTGTTGCAATTAATCGCTTAAAAACAAATAGGTTGCGCAATAATATTTTAGCAGCAACTTGGGCGGATGACCAAACTTTAATTGTTATATTGTTCACATGACAGACAAGGCAAGATCCGAGACTGTTGTTAAAATATAATTTGTACAATCGAAGTTCATTAAAAAAAATCGCTCACCATTAGGCGCAGTGGTTA
>NW_021334658.1:0-549 GCF_001605985.2 Dendrobium catenatum
TACCAAATCTCAACAGAAAATGACGATATTACCCTTATGCAGCCAATAATATAATTTATAGGTTAAAAAAAAAAAATCGCATGATAAGCATAAAAGTTGAGATGATGTTTAAATTAAAAATATTTTGAAATTAAATTTATGATCATTAAAACTCTGATTTTATTGAACTGATAATCGAATCAAACGTCTCAATAAGGCAAACTAATCGATATCACAAATGATTAAATCCGAGTTCTAATTGAGTTAATTCAATTGCTTGAAACATATTTGAAAAACCCGGACATTAATTGAATTATCAAATGATTTACAAATCTTATGGTGCATGGTCAAATCGATCGGCGCAAAGCTAATGAACCAAATATCATTTGATTCTATTATCATTAAGACGCTCAAATGTTGAATAAATAACCTATAAAGTATTATCGCTTGGCAACCATCATCCAACCCCGTTATTGGATTTCAACTATCCATTTATGAACACACGCCTTCTGTAAGACCAACAATGATAATAGGAAAATTATTTTGAATTGTGTAATCCGGTCTTCTGCA
>NW_021334659.1:0-359 GCF_001605985.2 Dendrobium catenatum
TCGATTCCTTCTTTTATCTTTAATTTAATGTTTCTAATGATTAGATAAATAACTAGGAATCAATTTTTACAAAAATTTGCAAAACAAACCTTTTCCTTCGTTTCCTCGTTGAGTCTGTGGTGGTCAGATAAGCCAACCTAAGATCAATATCATCATTACTATTTGCCAAATTAGTCTTAATATAAATATTTGTGATATATTTTAATGTTAGTAAATATTTGTCCTTCAATTTTAAGCGAATACTTGAATGAAAAATGATGGTTATGTAACCCGAGTTGTCAGAGAGTTAATTTAAGGTTCATAAGTTTGTAAGTATATTTAGTGTGTGAAATTTTATAATAATTTATACATCTTTAATT
>NW_021334660.1:0-382 GCF_001605985.2 Dendrobium catenatum
TTTTATCTTTATTCATTTTAAATAAATATAAAACTAACAATGAAGTTAATTACAGGAAAAGAACGGGATCCCTCCTAGTATCCTTCGTAATGTGATTCCTGATCCTATTCCAAATATCTTCAAGATTATGATAAAACGATTAATTACATCGCACATTCTGCCTATTAATTGTGTACCTGATAGTTGCATTATTAATATATATGAACCTGGTGATTGCATACCGCCTCATATTGATAGTCTTGATTTTGTAAGGCCATTTTCTATCGTGTCATTTTTAAGCGAGTGTAATATAATGTTTGGACATAAGCTAGAAATTGTTGGACCGGGTGAATTCATTGGATCAGTTTCAATTCCTCTTCCAGTTGGGTAAGTATAAGCTATT
>NW_021334661.1:0-444 GCF_001605985.2 Dendrobium catenatum
ATCCACAGAGGCAACATTCCATTTTATCCAAATACGACCTTGAGTGGAATACATAAAGTTGTCACAAGAGCCTTCCAAAGGGAAAATTTTTTGAGTGCTTTGGAACCAAGGGTAGAGGTGGTGGCTTGGGAGATTTTAGCTTAGGATAAAGAGGAGATCTAGGTAATGGGAATTAACCAATTGTTTATAGCACAAAATTTTGCCTGGTTTATTGAACCCACGTATGCTCCAAGTTGCAAGTTTGGGAAGGGTATTGGCATTTGGGATTGAGAGTTGTAGTCTTCTTTGCTTGTTTGGTTCTAGTTTATTTTTTTGGTTTAGATTAGGTGGTTGTTGGGATTGGGAGGTGGTAGGATATGAAGAAATTTGTTCCTTGGAGGGACGAGGAATGTTAGTTTGGTTGTTGAGGGGGGAAGTTTGGGGAGGACTGCTCTGGTTAGAGAT
>NW_021334662.1:0-212 GCF_001605985.2 Dendrobium catenatum
TTGTAGTGAACCAACTAGATGTCGAAATAGAGTTGCTGGAGCAGAAGATAGCACGGAATGATCAGCAACAGGAAATTTGGTTGGAGCCGGAGAAGCTAAGGATTTGCAGTCAAGCATACCGGCTCTATTAAGAATTTCAGAAGCATATTGAGATTGGGAGACGTGCAATCCTGCCGGAATCTGTTGAACATGCATTCCCAGAAAATGTGAAA
>NW_021334663.1:0-210 GCF_001605985.2 Dendrobium catenatum
CTAATGTTTCAAATTAGAAATTGTAGAAATTACTCAAATTCTTTTGGATCAATAAAATTGACTATGTAAATTTCCTAAGATTAATAACTAAAAAAATCCTAATAAATGGCTAAGAGCTCAGCTTTTAAGGTGAGGCACAAAGCATTGGTTGATGACCAATGTTTTGATTTTGATGAAATACCCTTCATGATTAAATGAATTTTTTATAAT
>NW_021334664.1:0-253 GCF_001605985.2 Dendrobium catenatum
CTCAGTCTGCTTTTTTTTTTTTTTAATGTTGAAATAGGGTAAGTCGCCTATACAATAGGCGACTATGTCTCTTTTTTGGCTTATTTTGTTATAATTTTATAATAAAATTCAGGCTATAATGTCATATTTATAATAAAATTTTGAGCTTTTCTTCTAAATTGGTTTTATTACACATGCATTTAATGCTTGTGAATAATATTTAAAAATAAAATTCATATTATGAATTTTTTAATTATATTATTATTTTTAAAAG
>NW_021334665.1:0-256 GCF_001605985.2 Dendrobium catenatum
AAGCCATCATGAGTTGACTTAGTTAACTCACCTAAGTTTATCAAACCCATATATATATTAGTCTCCCCTATTAAAACACCAACCCTATTGCTCGCAATTATTCATATTATCTACCTCATGACCTATTCTAGAGTTTTTAGTATGATAGGTTAAGTAACTTTTTAATTGAACATGATTTTAGAAAATATAAGGTAGATGCAACTCTTTTATCAAAAATATTGGAGATGATTTAATTATTATATAGTTTATGTTGATG
>NW_021334666.1:0-497 GCF_001605985.2 Dendrobium catenatum
TCTTCAGCGTATTTCTCCCTTTTTACTATCTTTGGTGTTGCTGAGATGACTCGGCATGTCTCTATAGGAAGAGATTCAGCATCAACTTCTTCTTCCTTTTCATCTATTTTAAGCTCTTTCATAAAATCACCGAGCTCAATAGGCCTCCTGACAGTTTGGTAATATTCACCCAAACTATCAATAGCCTTCTGAGTTGCAGTCTTCTTTGCCTCAGGCTTCTTCAGCTTGGCTTTATTCTTAGAAGACTTTGACTTTGACCTTCCAGATTTTGATGAGCTGGCCTGGCCAAATTGCTGTTTAGAGGTGGATGCATTGGACGCAGGCAACCATTTTAAATTCAGTACTGGCTCAGTAGGGGACTTCCATTTGACACCGGGAACTCCTTCCAGCTATTTCAGCATTTTTGTTATCTTTTTGGAGACCACAGACTCCCATTGATCATCTTGAACATGTTCTCTTATTGTTATTTCTTTAGACGGGAGTACGGAAGCGGACGT
>NW_021334667.1:0-298 GCF_001605985.2 Dendrobium catenatum
CATTTTGGCTCGTATTGGATCAAATTTAATGTCGCTGGGTACGTCTCCTTGAGATTTTTAATTTGACTATAAACTTGCTAAAATCGGAGTTTGAATGGTCTGTATTTTAATTTTTTAAACCTCCGACTTATATTTGCATCGATACTTGTGACCAATAAAGATAATTTTTTGATGATATATCAATAATATTAATGACAGCTTTTAAAAAATTATTTTTCTAATATTAGACTCACAATCATCTTTACAAAATGTTGCAGTTGTCCCATACAAGCTCTAAACTTGAATAACATCAAGCTTA
>NW_021334668.1:0-246 GCF_001605985.2 Dendrobium catenatum
AGTCATCAATCAGATACGTAGAATATACGTGTTATCTGGCGTATAGTAGCAGCATAGGTTTGGGTACTTGAGAATTGGATTTGGATTTGGAAATTTGGTGTTTTGATATTCAAAATAGAAATTGCACCATCTTGCACTTAAAGCGGATGGTGGGGGAATGGATGATGGGCACGATCAAGATCCCATGGTTCCGTCGTCCTGGGCCATCATGGTCCCTGGTATACTTAGTCAGAGGAGGTAGTCGAC
>NW_021334669.1:0-318 GCF_001605985.2 Dendrobium catenatum
ATCTTAACCTTAGGATCTTCCTAGATCTTAGAAATCTAAACCAAAATCCAAGGTCAAAGGTCCAAGTCCTAAAAGCCTTTTCCAGTGAATTTTCAAACACTTCAAAAACCAACCAAATGACCTCCAAATTGAATTCAACCACCTCCAGCAAGTTTTAAATATCAAACCAAACTTGTTGGACCCATTTCCAAGCTTTGGGTCAACCTGGTTGACCAAGTCAACCTAGTTGACCTAAGAGGCCCATTAAGGGCCCAAATGGGTGTTTTGACCTAATTGATCTTCTTGAACCTTCAAAACACATTCAACAAACTCAAAACT
>NW_021334670.1:0-204 GCF_001605985.2 Dendrobium catenatum
TTGACCCTGCGCAGCATTCTCGGTCATTGGTGTTTGTTCTTTTAACATGTTGACCGGAGCACATGCAGGGATTGATTTTAGTTTAAGGGATCATATTTAATACATAAGGGGCATTTTAAAATATTTAAATATGATCCATTATGTGAGAGTTATTTTATTTAAGAAATACCCAAATTTTCACTTAAGGGCCTACGAACGCCTTCT
>NW_021334671.1:0-316 GCF_001605985.2 Dendrobium catenatum
ATGTAATCTCTAAAAAGACAAATGAATGGTAGAAGACTTAGGAATCCTTTTCCTAATATTAAATATAATATTTGAGAATTGATTGGATACATAGCTCACACATGTACTTCGTAGATGAAAAACTTTTTGGTGTGGAAACCTAAGATGTATAAACCAAGACATATCATACATGTATATTTTTATAAATTGTCAAAAGGTGAACCCAAACTTGTTTGGGTTCCAGGTCAAACATTTGATATTTTAGCAAAATGGCTCTCGCACAAGGCCTCGTGAGAGCATATGGTACATGGACAGCGGATGTTCAAAGTATATGAAT
>NW_021334672.1:0-255 GCF_001605985.2 Dendrobium catenatum
TAAGATTTTCATCCAGACAAAATTAAATATCGTCCAGGACAATCTGGTCTCTGTAGGATTTTCATCCAGACAAAATTAAATTATCATACATGACGATTTGCTCTCTGTAAGATTTTCGTTTAGATGAAATTAAATATCGTCCAGGACGATGTGTTCTCTATAAAATTTTCGTCCAGACGAATAAGATTTTTGTTCAGACGATTAACCGACTTAGAACAGTTTTTCTGTAGTTTTTGGAACCGACCTTGTAATAAC
>NW_021334673.1:0-558 GCF_001605985.2 Dendrobium catenatum
TTGATACTCCAAGGACATCTTTTGCAATATTCTTAAATACTCCCCTTAGTTAAACATGCTTATTTTTTTGTTCACAGTAATGGGAATATATCCCCCAATCAAATAGGTTGGATTATTATCTTGTATTTTTTGATAAGTTACTTTTCCCTATTTTCCATTCATTCTCTTTGTCGATCCCAAGTGTTGTCATATTGGTATCAGAGCAATGAAGAGATGGAAGGTAGCAACATCCTAACTTAGAATGGCAATCATTGTTGGATCTCCCTCCAAAAAGCCTACTCCGCCCTCGAGCACAAGCTGGATACCTACAATGATGGGTTTTAACATCTTGTTGGGGAGATGGCGCGTAAGATTCGGCACATTAGGAATAGCAATGTCATCAAGCTGGCAACAAGATGGCCAAAATAACTGACATTGTGATGTCCTCGTTGATCCAACCAGCCGGCACGAGCAAGGTTTCCTGGATCAGATGGCGAATAATACCCTCATCACCGATCTGATTCTTCATGTCATTCATGTAGAATATATCCTTTCTTGGAATAGTCCCCACCTCATTGT
>NW_021334674.1:0-803 GCF_001605985.2 Dendrobium catenatum
TCCGTCGGAAATTAGCATTTCCGACGGATTTTGGACATTTTTCCGGCGAAAATGTCTGCCGGAAAATGAAGTTTTTCCTGTAGTGACCCTTGGAAGTTGAATTGCCATCACTTTGAGTAGTTGTTCAATATGATCTAACTCAAGAGCAAAACACTTGCTTACGAATGGAAGAGTTTGATACACTAGATGAGGTTAGACTCCAAGCCCAATAAAATCATGAAATTTATGGAGCAAGGATGTCTAGATCCTTTGATTGATTAGTGAATCCTCAAATATTTCAAGAAGGGGAATTAGTCTTAGTGCTGAGAATACCAATAATCATGCATCATAAAATGGGTCAAAATTTTGAGCCTAATTGAGAAGGTCCTTATGCTATTGAGAAAGTATATCAAGGAGGAGCTTATCAATTAATCGACTTGAAATGTCAACGTCTAATACCTCTAGTTAATGGTAGATTCTTGAAGAAATACTACACATAAACATTTATCCAAGAAACTGCACCTAAAAGTCTCTCATGACATAGGGAGCATTTTAAATATTTATTTGGGTTGACATCGTGCTTAGCCTCGAGATCCCCAAATAAATATTTAAAGTATTAAAAAAAGTATTCATTATATAAATGTGAAACAAAGGCAACAATTTCAATTAAATATAAATACTGAGTATATAAGGTAGGATTTGTCTCCTAAACTCATCAATGTTTGAATTGTTAAATGAAGAAACTTTTAAGTCTGATAAATTCAACAAATTAAGTTGGAGAAGCTTAAATTTTCATGGCTCAAGTTTAGAGCTTAAGCAGGTGT
>NW_021334675.1:0-362 GCF_001605985.2 Dendrobium catenatum
TCCAAGTTCCGTCCTTCTTAGGTGTGAGAAGGGCCGGAACCGCACAGGGACTAAGACTCTCCTTAATGAAACCTCACTGCAGTAACTCGTCAACCTGCTTCTTAAGCTCGGCATATTCCGAGGGGTTCATGCGGTAGTGGGGCAGGTTTGGTAGAGAGGCTCCAGGGACGAAGTCTATAGCATGCTGAATATCTCTAAGCGGTGGTAACTGATCTGGGAGATCATCGGGAAAGACATCAGCATACTGTCCTAAAATGGGTTGTACCTCCTCAGGAATGGGCTCGTCAGATTCAGTGGAAGTCTCATGAGCGACTAATGCAAACAGAGGGGCACCTTGGGCAATCTCAGTAATCATATCCTTG
>NW_021334676.1:0-360 GCF_001605985.2 Dendrobium catenatum
GTCCATTTTAGTTAATATAGTTTGTTGATCAATTTTAAGAACTTAGGATGATGATATTTGAAGTTAGAATTGTATTAGCCAATTTTAGAAAGTCTCGGGTCCTCTTAGGAACTAAACTAAGGGTCCAAAAAGTCACTATGGAAAAAAGGCTAAATCTAGATCTTCTATCACCTTAGGAAAATACTAGACCTTAATACGAGTAGTTATCTAGGTAGTACACTAAAATCGGAGTTTTCTAGGCAAAATTATGAATTTTCCAAGTTTCGGGTCCTAAATGAACTACGGTTGACCAAAAAGTTGACTTTCTAATCTAGGTCATTTTTTGGAAACCTAAATTTTTTAATAAATACTAGGCCCTAA
>NW_021334677.1:0-530 GCF_001605985.2 Dendrobium catenatum
AGTACAAAAATTAAAATTTTTGCACTGAAAAGCTGCTTTAAGAGGCAACAAGAAAGCCGTCCTAAATGAATCCATAGTTTTTTCTATTCCAGTGGTTTCAAAATCAATGCGAAAAGAGTTTACAACGGATTGTTTTTATGACGTTTAAAACCGCCAAAATAGACTTAAAAAAATGCTACAAAAGTCTTTTTTCCATTGAAAATTAGAGTTTTACTATGAATATCATCTTTAAACAAATTGATTGTAACATTGAAAGTGATTACATTCAGTCAATTGCTATTCACCAATATTTAACTTTTTTTATTATTATTTACTTTTTCCTCCTTCATATTAGGCAGCTGTATTCTTTATTTCGCCCATTGGAGTCAAGTGTTGGGACGGATGGCTGACCGTAAGCTCTGTATAGATGTCTGACTTCTTGTTTTTCTGCTTCTCTCTTCCCGGTGGCTTATTCGATTGAAGCTTAAGCCAAACTTTTTCATCTCTTCTGGACTTGGTAGCCTATTTTGTTCTGTATTTCGTTCATTTGT
>NW_021334678.1:0-256 GCF_001605985.2 Dendrobium catenatum
TTCTTGGATTCTTGAGAGAAACTTCTTTCTCTCAAGGTGCTTACATAGAACTCTGAAGAGCAGACCCTTAGAGGTTGTTTGACAACTAACCTTTGTTTATTTCTTATATTTTATTTATTTTTCGCTGCTTATTTACTTTTTATTTTTACAATTTTCTTTTCAGTTAATTTTCTTTTATTTTCATGGTCGGCTAAGCCACCTACTTTTTAATTTCTGCAATTTAATTTATGTGTTTTAATTTCTGCAATTTAATTTC
>NW_021334679.1:0-207 GCF_001605985.2 Dendrobium catenatum
ATGACTTCCAAAACCTCGGCTCAAACCACCTCAAATCTTGATTTCAACCAAATTTCTGACTAGTTTGAATTCAAATATATTCGAAACACTTTTGAATGACTAAAGGTACCAATGCACAACTAGCTTATCCCTTAGTATGGGTAATTCGATTCGGGTCGAACAGATCCGAGGTTCAAACGGGTCAACCCTAACCCGACCCGAATATGT
>NW_021334680.1:0-326 GCF_001605985.2 Dendrobium catenatum
GATCGGCCCAGACGATCAGACCGCCTTTTTGACCAATCGGCCTGTACACAATTATTGTACCCTATCAACCTGGACGATTCTGCGATCGGCCAGGACGATAGAGCCGTTTCTTTAAATTCAGGCCAATTCCAGCCATGTTTTCGCACCCTCCTTCTGCTCTTGTGTGTTTCCTTGCTAGCTCTCTCAAATGGCTGGTGGGAAACGCGTTCGTCAGGCATCTGGGAGTTCTTCGAGGGCGACTCTGGACCCTCGATTCAGGGAGGCAGAAGATCAGGCTGCCTATCATCGCTACAAGGAGAGTGGCATCACCCTTTCCCGGATAATTA
>NW_021334681.1:0-202 GCF_001605985.2 Dendrobium catenatum
AAAATTTTATTGAAGAAATTCAAACAAAACATTCAAACATAGAAAACAAAGACAAAACCACAGACTCTAAATTAAACTCATTCAAAACACTCAAAAATTACAAAATTCATAACAAAACCAAAAACAAATAAACTAAGAAAACATAAATATCAATGTTGCAAAAATATTTTTATTTAAGCATTCAAATCAATTACACCAAGCC
>NW_021334682.1:0-353 GCF_001605985.2 Dendrobium catenatum
CAAATGCTTTCTTTGGAATTTTCAAGTTACTAGATAGTGGGAAAAATATTAAAAGAAAAAATTAGGGGACTGGGTTTTTGGATTTTGGGTCATAAAAAAAAAGTTTTACCAAAGAGGAAAACTATGGAAAATTTGATCTTTTAAGTGTTTTGATCAATCCCTATATCTGTGGTAAGGATGTTGTAAGGAAAACGGTTGGGAAAATTATGGAAAATTCACAAACACAATACCAAACATCACAAAAACATTCCTAAAAAATTTTACATAAATTTTAGTAATGATACTCACACAAAGATAAGAAACCAAACTCACCCAAGTCAAGTGCAAGTGAAGCATGATCACCAAACCATACC
>NW_021334683.1:0-663 GCF_001605985.2 Dendrobium catenatum
TGATATAATATTTTAAATTTAATATAATTTTAAAATAAAATATTATTTTTTTAATAGTGAGAGTGGAATCCAATGATATGTAATATAATGAAAATATAATAATTATGTGATTTATCCTTAGAAATTTAGCTAATCAAAGTAACAACTTCAATAGATTCCTCTTTTAGGGATATGATCCATTGAACTGATAGTAAGATTAGGCAGATTAGATTTATTAAATATCTAATGAAGGAGGAGGTCAGGCTCCACCGAGGCCGAGAGAAGAGGGAAGCAAAGTGCTAAAATTGATAAGGCGGCCGAGAGGAAGTAACGGAATACTAGAAGTTTCGTGTCAAATACCATCCCAACTATCCTAGCCGTCATTTCCCTCTTGATCTAACGGCCATCATGGGGATTTGTGGGAGACTCACTTGGATCACGAAAATCTCTTTCATTTGGGTGACTTATTTTAGTAAGTATTATATTATAAAGGTTTATATTAGGAAGGATTATAATAGTGCTAATATGCATTATTCTATAATTATTTGTTTCCTTATTTATATATGTAATTATTTGTTTTCTTATTTTTATATCTTTTATAGATCTATAAATAGGGATAATTTTGTGGAATAAAATAAGACTTTCCTCTGCAATTCTCTAAATTTAACATGGTATTAACAGTGT
>NW_021334684.1:0-200 GCF_001605985.2 Dendrobium catenatum
GCTCTAACATGAAGTCAGCGAGCTTGATAGGTCGCCTCACAGTCTGGTGGTACTCATCCAAACTGTCAATAACCCTTTGAGTTGCGCTCATCTTCTCCTTGGGCTTCTTCAACTTGGTCTTCTTCTTGGATGATTTCATCCCCCTAAACTTTGAAGTGCTAGTTTGATTGGAGAGTTGTTTAGAAGTAGGAGCTCGCACC
>NW_021334685.1:0-220 GCF_001605985.2 Dendrobium catenatum
CTCAAGATTTTTCATGTAAATAAGAAAAGAAGAATAGAAGAATTGCTAGAGTTTTTTTTTTTGATCAGCCCTTACATGAAGAGGAAAAGGGATATTTAAAGGGAAAGGGTAAGTAAAGCTAAATTTGAATAAAAATATTAATTTAATATTAATTTATCAACTAATAATATTATATTTCATCAAGAATTCATTTATATTAAATAGATAAAAGTTTCAAAAA
>NW_021334686.1:0-1789 GCF_001605985.2 Dendrobium catenatum
TACAGAATTATTTGCATACCCAGCCCCTACTTCTATCAGGTTCTCCGCCTGCTCCCTCCTCCTAACCAGACCAGTTGAAGAGCTAAAGGTCCATCCCATCTTCTCGCGAATCTTGACATCATTATCCGGAGGTAATTCCACCGAATATCGCCGCTTGGGCGTCGCCACTCGTCTGCTGGCTGTGCGCAAAGCCTCTTGCACCAAACAATTTCTCCGATTGTTTGTTCATTATCAGGTTTTCTATCGCCGGAATCATCGCCGCTTGGGCATCGCCACTCGTCTACTGGCTGTGCGCAAAGCCTCTTGCACCAAACAATTTCTCCGATTGTTTGTTCGTTATCAGGTTTTCTATCGTCGGAATCAAATAAGTGGAGGGCCGCTAAAGTAGATTCACCAGTGCTGAGAAAGAGGTAATCTTTTGATCTATTGATTTATCTGAAAACCTAATTTGATTCTCGTTGTGCTGCTAGTTGCTTTTGCCCTTGAATTTGTTACGGCATTTCTCTATTCCCTCATCTCAATGGTGCCAATTATTGATTTACAATTTGTTGGTGAATTGGATTGTATATTTTGTTCTACCGCTTTCTTAGGTTTTTGCTTAATTTTTTTTTTGGATTTTTTTTTTGTCTTCCAGTTTGCTCTGATGTCATTATTGTGTTCAACCCTTCAGAGAGAAGTTGAATTTGTTACGGCATTTCTCTATTCCCTCATCTCAATGGTGCCAATTATTGATTTACAATTTGTTGGTGAATTGGATTTTATATTTTGTTCTACCGCTTTCATAGGTTTTTGCTATTTTTTTTTTTTGGATTTTTTTTTTGTTTTTCCAGTTTGCTCTGATGTCATTATTGTGTTCAACCCTTCAGAGAGAAGTCGAAGGGTTCAAGGAAAAGTTTTGAAGTTACTATTTGCTTTTCCAGTTTACTCTGACCTTTACTGAATGCCATTTCCTTTTCAAGGACATACCTGCTTTTTTAAAAATTATCTAAAACTTTGAAGTATTAACAAGCAAATGCTACACAAATTTTATGCTTGTATACTTGGTGTTCATTTACTGAATTCAATTTACATCTACTACGCTCTTTGTAATGCAAATTTTCTCTTTCAAGATCAATGCTCTTACAATAAACCTTTTAAGGCCATGGTTGGATGCAAACAAAATCACAAGGAATTATAATTTTAATGGTTCAAAATGCTGTACAAGGATTACAAATAAAAATTGTATATCTTTGTAATGCTAACATTATTGCAAACGCAAAAATGAGTTTTTGTTTTTGGGGACCTCTTAAGATATTGTTCATGACTTCTCCTTTGTTAATATTTAACAAGCTTTAATGCCCTCCTATGAGTAATACGAGCTTCATGCCTGCTCCCTTCTCCTCTATCTATCATACTGAAGCCTTATGAACCTTGTCTTTTATCCCATATATTCTCTTTTTGCTTATTTGGTTACTCAATTCTGGCAGTACTACAGAAACATTCACGTAGTATTGGTTTTGATGTGCTCCTTCGTGCATCGAACTAGAGATCTGCTTTTCTTGTTGAGATTTATGGGAAGTTTGTTGTTATGCTCATGATCTCCTTCTAGATGCCAACTATATGCAAATTTTTAAAAATTAGTTAGCCTAACATGTTTTTTATTTCTAAGCAGCATGTTATTTGAGTAAGGTTTGTGCAAATTTTTTAAGGGTATGAATGTAATTTGTTTGATGTATGAACAGTTATCTTGGATATTTTTTTTGGAAAGCTGGTAAATGAGAACTTTTTTCTTCTATGTTGAGCTTGATCG
>NW_021334687.1:0-287 GCF_001605985.2 Dendrobium catenatum
TTTTTCCACTTTTGCTTATGCTTTGGTGAGCTTTGTATTCGTCACCAACTAAGCTATCTCTTTTCGTATCTTCAACTTTCAGAACAATCATTTCACTTGCATCCAAAAGTCTTTGACCCAAACTTTGCTCTTAGGCAATGAGTGAATAAATCAAATTATCAATAGAATAATCATTCAAATCTTTTGATTCACAAATAACAATAACTTTGGCATCAAAATTTTCAAGTAAATAGCTAAGAATTTTGTTAATTTTTTTAAATTTTAAAAATTATTTTCCTAAGGCATGC
>NW_021334688.1:0-1546 GCF_001605985.2 Dendrobium catenatum
TGTAGTGGAGCAGGAGTTTTAGTTTTTGATAATGGAAGTTGAGGGGTTGATGCATGGCTTGACAGAGGTGGTTTGTTGCAAAGGCTATATCGGGAAGGGTAATGGCTAAGTATTGGAGTGAGCCAAGAATATTGCGATAGAGAACTTGATCGGAAAAGGGAAGGTGACCGTCAGGTGAGGGGGTGTTATTGACAGAAATAGGTGTGGAAGCTGGTTTACAGGTTGTCATGCCGGACATTTGGAGGATGTTTAGGGACTGATACATATGTGGACTGATGGAGAAAGTAGGAGTTGCTTTGTTGTTCCATTTGTATTCCCAGAAATAGGGAGACTGGTCTGAGATATTTGAGTTTGAAGTGATGTTGGAGATCGGTGAGGGAGGAGATGTAGTAGGATTATTTCCTGTGAGGAGAATGTGATTAGGAAGACATTGGATCCCAAGTGTTTCTTCAACACTCGGGAAAATAACTGAGTAGATCAATGAAATACTGCTGTCCACGAGACAAACAACAAAAAACAAAAACAAGAAACCAGCTGAGAGAAAACGTAGGAAATTTGTAGAAAACAAACCGATGCAAAAAAAGAAACTTTTTTATTTCAATTAGGAGGATTAGAAAGGAAACTGTTGGCAAGACATCACTTTCCCTTCAATTTGAGTGGAAGGGCGAAAACTCTCAACAAACGATTCCTCCGGATTAAAGGAGCGAGCCCAAGAAAAAAATACAAAACCCTAAAATCTCCAAAAATAATCCGAATTGAATGCAAGATAACCTCTTGTCCCCCCCCTCCTAAATCCTCCTAATTAACATACTAAAGGATTTTCCTTTTATTAAGAACATAAATTACAAAAAAATACTAAACAGCCCCTTTGCAATCAACGCAAAGAATTTAAATTTTCGTCCATAATATCAAATTATTCAGCCAAGATAGAGGCCTCCCCCATACACCTGTCCGGGTGCGGACGCCATCTCCAATGTGTTCTCGTTCTCACCTTTTATGGGTTCCGCCCCGCTTCCGCCTTGTGTAGAAATTACAGTACCACAGGGTCGGAAAGCTGAATTAGACACCGGTCAGAGGCCCCCTTCGTAACCGGAGGTTCAGCAGACTGCAAAACAAAATGTATCAACCGTAGAGAAGGATGAAACATTTGGAGTAGTGACTGATACGATTGGAACATGAAGGATCTTACAGGTCGGCATTTGCTTAATAATGTGATGTTATACAGGGTTTAAGAAGGGAAGAAGGATGGAGAAATGGTTTTAAAAAAACCAATTGACAGGATTTAGTGAAAATTTCTTAATGAAAGGCCATAAATGGCTTTTGTTGGAAGCCTACTGCACTTACATATAGAGACATGGTATGGATGTAAGGGGATCGATCGAGCAAGGGAGGGTATTTGTTCTTCCACATACTATATTTGTTTCTTCTTTTCTTGTAAGAGTGTGTGAAGAAAAAGCCATTAGAGAGACGTCAAGAGTTGAAAATCGAACGAAACTAATAATTGCCAAAATTTATTGCGTGTGGAGAGCAAATATGGTGAGGGAGG
>NW_021334689.1:0-473 GCF_001605985.2 Dendrobium catenatum
CATATTTCTGTAATTCAGAAAATTCTTTAACTGAATTCTATAAAACAGATATTTCAAAAATACCCTTATTCCCAAATGCTCCCTTCAGCACAGTGTTGAATCCACTACAGGATTCCCTTCCTGATTTAATACCCTCTCTGGTCGAATTTCTGCTATAGGAATTTTGCTGAAATCCCTAGTCTTTGCTACAGTTCCACCATTTGCAACGTTATCCCGATTGTTGCTACAGTATTTTCTTCTACACTACCGAATTCCCACAGCACTCAGAACTTAGGTGCAGAATTTTTGTTACAGTTTTTTTTTTTTTCTGTGCACTTTGCCGTAATATGCACTCACCTTTCTCTTGTACAGATGCTTTGGTGGCTTGTGGCAGATAAGGACAAGGAGGGCCCACAAAGCTAAATAACTGACTATAGATATTATCCGAACTTTCAATGCCAAGTATTCCATTCCAATAGTCTTGTCTAACGCCT
>NW_021334690.1:0-798 GCF_001605985.2 Dendrobium catenatum
AAACTTAATTTTCTCTCTTAAATTTCACATTTCAAACTTGGTATTGTAGCTAATTTCACATGAGATTATATCAAATTTCACCTAGGTATCTCTACTTTATTATATTTAATTAAAAACTTGAAACACGACTCATGCTTAATTTTTATGATAAATTTTGTTTCACAAGGATAGCATGTACTTACATCTTTAGTTCTAAATGCATGGTGTTTCAAACTTTTAATATTTTTTGAAAGATCATCTTTCCTTATTTTAGTGCAAATTTATAAATTTTACCTCCATATTATAATTTGAACCAACTTTATTTTAAAAGAGAAAATTATAACAATGGTCCCAATATTATATGTGGGGGGTACTTTTAGTCCAGACTGTTTGAAGTGTTCAATGTAGTTCTTTTACTTTTGTAATAAGATCCACAATAGTCCCAAAGAGAATCAATGTTTAATTTCATGCAAATTTTATTCAAAATTCACAAATAATTCGGGGAATAAGGTTAGTTTTTAAAATGGAGTTTTAAACATTTCAATTTACACAAAATCCTCATTGTCGACCTCGTTCATTTGCATAATATTTGATCAAATTAAACAATAATTTTAACTATGAGATTATTTTGGATCATATTTAAGGAGTTAAGGGATTTAATTGGGCACCTTAAAAAGTATGGAAATACCCAAAAAATTGTTCACGAGCCATTTTGGCCATCTTATCTTATTTAAAAACCTGATCAAGAATCTATAGGATGAGTCTCTCATGTTAACCTCTGCATAAACCAAACAAAAGAGGAAAGAAATCAAGGATCCC
>NW_021334691.1:0-263 GCF_001605985.2 Dendrobium catenatum
AAGTAATCCTAAATCCAGAACTTGCTATTTTAACCAAAGGACTTGGGCCATATAACTTCCTAAAGCAATGTTACCGGCTTTAGCTGTGGAAAGTGCAACAAAGTTTTTCTTTCTACTATACCAGGAAACTAAAGGCTATCTTATGATTTGACAAGTTCTAGAAGTGCTTTTTCTATCTACCTTAAATCCTACAAAAATTAGAATTAGAATATCCAATAATCTCAAAAGAAGTGCTATGCCTAGGTTACCAGATTCCTAAGTTT
>NW_021334692.1:0-520 GCF_001605985.2 Dendrobium catenatum
TGCTTCAAAATCAAGCTATTAGATCAAGATGCCATAACAGACAACATAGCTTGGCCAAGTGTCTCAAAAATTCAAATGGCCCACATGTTAGAATTTTGTTTTACTAGTGATGCCATCTGTTTCAATCTAAACTATATGATTGCGTGTGTATCTTGATTGAACATTTCTTCTTTAACCCATGCTTTTTAGTTCAAAATTAACTAAAACTTTTAATGCCCATAACTTTTGATTCAACTATCAAAATTAGATGAAATTTGAAACATATGATCTTCATACCCTAATATTGAAATCTGTCAAGTTTCAAGACTACATACGTTGGTATTTTGGAGAAATTAAGGTTTGATCATAGAACATGAAAGGGAGATTGTAAATTAAAAATTGGTTGTATTTTCTTAATATTGGGCATGAATAAAAAATATTGAGATCCTCTACAAATCTCTAGAAGACTTCAAGTGCTCGATCTGGCTAGATTGGAAGTTGCTTTTAAATAATCCTTTCTCTCTCTTTCTTTCACTCTCTT
>NW_021334693.1:0-335 GCF_001605985.2 Dendrobium catenatum
TCCAAAAATGATATCATCCACATAAATTTGAACAATACGTATATCCTTTCCAAATTTCTTCAAAAAGAGAGCTGTATCCACACTTCCTTTTTTAAAAGATCTTTCAAGTACGAAGGTGCTCAATCTCTCATACCAAGCCCTAAGTGCCTGTTTTAACCTATATAATGTCTTTTTCAACTTGGAAACATGAATTGGGCATTTAGAATTTTCAAAACTTAGAGGTTGTTCTACAAAAACATCCTCTTCAATTATCTCAATTAAAAAGGCACTTTTCACATCCATTTAAAATAATTTCAAAGGCCTTGTAGTTAATTCCCAAACTTTATTTCTTACAA
>NW_021334694.1:0-323 GCF_001605985.2 Dendrobium catenatum
GAACATCTGCTATCCAGGTACCATATGCTCTCACGAGACCGTGTGTGAGAGCATCCTACAAAAATATCAAACGTTAGACCTGGGAACCCAAACAAGTTTGAGTTCACCTTTTGGCAATTTATAAAAAGATGCATATATGATATGTCTAGGGTTATACATCTTAGGTTTCCACACCATATAATTTTCATCCTCGAAGTACAGGTGTGACCTATATGACCAATCAATCCACAAATATTCCATTTAACATTAGGAAAGGGTTTCCTAAGTCTTCTACCATTTATTTGATTTTTTTAGGGATTGCATAAATTTAGGATACAAAATAG
>NW_021334695.1:0-815 GCF_001605985.2 Dendrobium catenatum
AAATGGAATTTAATCGAGTGTTTGACTATGCTAATATCGATTAAAGATCATTAATTTCTTAATCAAAACCATCATAATAATTGGTATATCTCTACGAAGAAAAAAGATATCAATCATTATCGATCGTCTGAAAAAGCTGATAATGATCATCGGGCTTGATTTTCCCAAAGAGAATTAATTGAGGTTTTGAAAAATTGATTTTGAAAATCAGGTCTGGATTTCTAAATCTCATACGAGCGCAAGCCCTCGTAGTTAATTACATCGTAGGAAAACCGGAGTTTTCCTACGAATACTCTCGATTAAAATAGCGCTAAAAATTTTATTTAGATTTTCAAAGCTGGATGTCAAAGGAAGAGGGGTAGGAGGCGTTTTGAGATTCTGAATTACTTCAGAAACACCCCAACCTATCCTAAGTGTTGGGCTTAAATTTTGATGGAAAGAGATTTAATGTTTAAGTGATCAATTTTATTAGAAAATTGGGATTCAATTCCCGGAGGTTGAGGTCTTATGTCCCGAGCCAGCCTCGGAACCTAAGTCTAAATTGGGCACTTAAAAGTGGCCCGAACCTAGCTAGTACAGTGCAAATCTGGATTTATCCCGGCCTGGATTGGGGAGCCAACTAAGTCACCTAAGCGCTTTAAATTTATGAGTCCGGTCTTTTAATGTTGAGTGGTAGGGATGTTATTTAAGAAAAGTTTCTGAGAATGGGGCCGACATATAGAGCGGATCCTAATTGGCCATTTGACTTATGTTGGGTGTTTGATGCTTAAGCTAATGCAATGCGATTAAAGATTTAGACTCATTTAATTTGTTAC
>NW_021334696.1:0-397 GCF_001605985.2 Dendrobium catenatum
ACGAGAAAAATCCAACAAGCCCAAGATCGCCGGATTCTGACATCACTAATGCCTTCAAATGGCTTACGAATGGTGTATAATCAAAGGATTCAATATCAGCCGTCCATTCAACCACTCCCTGTTCGCCCCTGATCTCACACCTATTTACAAGCCATGTCACTCCAGAAAAACTATAAATAGAGCCATCATTCTTCACAAGAGGACTCAAGTAAGAAAGGAGAAGACGCAAGAAGAAGATGTGAAGAAGAAGAGAAGGGGAAGGAGAATCAGCTCCTCCTCGACCACCGCTGGAGTTCTTCTCGCCGCCCGAACACGCCGGGATTCTGCCGGATATTCGGGAAAACGCCAAAATTCTGCCCGACTTCCACGGGACGCCATAATTCTACCCAAGTTCCAC
>NW_021334697.1:0-232 GCF_001605985.2 Dendrobium catenatum
CTACGAAGGTATGTCTTTTTCTTAGGAAAAATCATTTTTTATTATTTGTTGTGGAATCCCTATATACAAAAGAACGCATACAAAAGGCAAAAAGTAAATAAGAGAATATTAGATTGTGGATTTGTAGAAATATATCTAGTACTAATATGTTAATTAGCACTTTTCTATAATACTATTTTCAATCTCGAGCTTTTCAACTCTTCCCCTTAAGTTAGATTATATATATCACTTA
>NW_021334698.1:0-330 GCF_001605985.2 Dendrobium catenatum
AAAGATTCATGTAGCCAACCCCACGTAGTGGGATAAATGCTTAATATTTTCTAACCAATTTTTTTTTAGGTCTATCTCTATCTTTCTTAATATAAGTCAAATCTAATACATCTATTTTGCTGATCGGGTCATCAGAAGGCCTTTGTTTTATGTGATCAAACCATATTATTTATATGAGAAAGACAACAAGAAATAAAATATTTCACTTTTCACTATATGGTGGTCACAATTAAAAGTAAGACCCATTCTATAACTTGTACTTATTTATAAAAGATACTATGACAACTATTTTCATGCTAACTTTCATAGGTTTGTTATCTTGCTAACTAT
>NW_021334699.1:0-361 GCF_001605985.2 Dendrobium catenatum
TGTACAGTGGTACACATTGTAAATATTTAAAGGTTTTATAACCCTTAGAAATAGATTTTTTGAGGTTAGAGACCTCAGAAAGAGCTCAAATTTCGAGGGTTGATCCTAGAGACGTATTTGATCAATATACAATTGACAGATCATTAATCGAGGGTCATTTAACTGAGATTCTAGGTGATAGAAAATTCATCCAGAAAGGGGTTCAGGACTCATGCCTTTCCAGAAAGGGGTTCAGGACTCATGCCTTTGGCCTTGGATTTGGACTCGCAATTTTGGGGTTGGGTTAGATTTTAGATTGGTTTGAGTGAATTGGATTGTTCATACCAATCTCAATCACATGAATGGTTGATATTAGTTTAAT
>NW_021334700.1:0-205 GCF_001605985.2 Dendrobium catenatum
TCAATCACATATCAATATGCATGATCAATGTCAATCAATCAATTGGTTAGTCAAATCAATCTTACCAGTAGAACTTTCTGGTCGCTGTTGATCTGCATGATGCTGTAGACTGTAAACACGTGACACCACTGGAGGAAGTGCAGGAGGTCGTGGCGCAACTGTCTCTCTCTAATCTCTGACAGCTCTATCAGCAGCTCGATTCTCT
>NW_021334701.1:0-329 GCF_001605985.2 Dendrobium catenatum
TTGAACTACAGCATTCGTTGGTCGTCTTTTGGATTTTCGGTTTCCTACAATGGTAGAGCTCGGTGGCAGAAAGTGATGGGAGATCGTTGATTATCTTATTGGATTTTTGGTTTTTTGTATCAGGACAGCAGAGGACTGAAGTGGCTTTTCTATTTCGGGAGTTAGATAAGGTAAATGAGAAGCAGCTTCACTTATACTTCTAGCTATCAGAAGTTTACCTGATTGTTGTAGTACTTTAATTTGGTATTTGCACATTGAACTGATTGTTTATTTGTTGAAATATTTGTCAATCTTCTTGAATTATTTTTCTATATTTAATCACCTATCCC
>NW_021334702.1:0-326 GCF_001605985.2 Dendrobium catenatum
AGCATATTTTTTGAAAATAATAAAAAAAGTGGCCAATGATGTCAAATCAAAAGATGCACAATGACGCCAAATTGAAAAAAAAAATACACAAAGTGTATTAAAAATCAAAAGATGCTCAAAGAGCCATTCAAGTGATAAAGGGTATAAAATGAGCCCACAAAAAAAGGTATGCTTATTTTTTCTTATACCACTAAAAGCCTAAGAAAATCCTTGATATGTTTGAAACTTGTGCTTGAAAATCTTGGTTCCTGATTCAGCAATTCGTGTATTGATCTTCTATTAGATATGTTTGTTGGTGGAATTTTGAAAACATATTTTAAAAATAT
>NW_021334703.1:0-204 GCF_001605985.2 Dendrobium catenatum
AAGTTAAGTTATGATGGTAATTTGATTGTTGTTGGATTATTATAATGACTTAAATATGAAAAATCGACTAATCTTTGCATACATCGATGTAGATGCACTAAATGACTGATGTAAAGCTAATAAGCAAGGTTCTAAAAATTGGATCAGCCAATAGAACCAGATAAATGAAATATAATGGTTCGAAGGTTCGACTGAGGTTAAACC
>NW_021334704.1:0-435 GCF_001605985.2 Dendrobium catenatum
AAGATTCGTGCCCGATCAAGTTAATTTTCGCATGACCTATCAAGAATGACCTTTTCTTTATTAGATTTAAACGAGAATTTGACATTTAATATAACACAATGAAGAAAAAGGATTTATGTAGCCGACACCATGTAGTGGAATAAATGCTTGATGTTGTTGTTGTTGGACACCGAATCGTTCGGAGGTGAATTAGAGCGCGACATTTTTTTATATACAGCGGGTACACAGTCGTGATATATAGTAAAAGAAATAAAGGATGATATGACATGCTCTGATTCGCCTCCAAACAAATCCACACGTAATAATTTTTCGTTAACCGTTCCACAGGGAATTGAAGAATAAGATATTTCAACGTGAAGGTGATAAGTATTTTCCAAGAAAAAACAAAAGGAGACATGACGCTGAAAAAAGATAATGAGGAGTATATTTTTTTAG
>NW_021334705.1:0-465 GCF_001605985.2 Dendrobium catenatum
CCCTCTTTATTCAACAAAATATTTCTTATTTCTTGAATTACCTCCTCAACCGGTCTATCCCCAATTGACTTAGGATCGAGGGGTAGATATCCTTTGTACTCAGCCATATCAAATAATTCTTCGGAATCCAGGCGGGCAATAATTTCTGTAAGTTTTGGATTAGGATCTGGTTGAGACTTTGTATCCGGTTCATCTTCCATTTCTAGATCCTGGTCAATTCTCTCCTCTTTGACTATCCCAGAACTGGTAGTTAGAAGAGTGCATCCTCTACGGGGAGAGGGACATATACTTGGGGGGAGAAGCAGGAGCTTGTAAAGTGATAGCTCCTACATATGGCAAGGTAAGGTCCTCAGACACGTCACTAAGGAGCCTAGGAATGACACTCGGACCTTGGGGATCATCAACTGGCGAAACAGGGGTGGTGGTTTTTGAATCTTGAACTAAACTGGCTGTGGGAGAACTGTC
>NW_021334706.1:0-374 GCF_001605985.2 Dendrobium catenatum
ATTCTATTGATAACTTACTTGGCTCACTCATTGCTTTCGAGCAAGGGGTGAATCAAAGAAATTTTGAAGCAAGTGAGAAGAAAAAGGAGAAAACGGTGGCACTGAAGACGCACAGATCGGACTCAGAATCTTCCGGGTCTGAAATCGATGACTTTGCCTTAATCACAAGGTAATTTAAAATCTTTCTATGAAAGAAATACAAGCACCATTGGAGAAAAGATAAGGATCATAAGCATTCTAAAGGATCTTCTGATGTGGTTTGTTATGAATGCAGGAAACCCGGACATGTGAAAGTTGATTGTCATTCACTTAAGAAGAACTCAAGAAAGGAAAAGAGTGAGGAGAAATCCAACTTTAGAAAGGACAAAAGGAGA
>NW_021334707.1:0-297 GCF_001605985.2 Dendrobium catenatum
CTATCTTAAGCTCCGACATGAAGTCAGCGAGCTTGATTGGTCGCCTCACGGTCTGATAATATTCATCCAAATTGTTGATAACTCTCTGAGTTGCGGTCATCTTCTCCTTGGGATTCTTCAGTTTAGTCTTCTTCTTGGATGATTTCACCCTCCCGGACTTTGAAGTGCTAGCTTGACTGGAGAGTTGTTTAGAAATAGGAGCTCGCACCATCGGTAGTTCCTTCAAATTTATCATGGGCTCAACAGGAGACTTCCACTTTCCACCTGGAACTCCTTCAAGCTGCTTCAACATTTTCA
>NW_021334708.1:0-204 GCF_001605985.2 Dendrobium catenatum
TACGATCAATACAAAATTAATATGATCTCCTTATTTATTTGTGCATGTTTTTATTCTCTCAAGTTACAATCACTCCCTTTCAATTTGATTTCTAAGCAAAGTGTAAGCTTCAAAAATTTTAAGGTATCTCATACAAATTTTAATTTGAAGTCTTCGTAGTCTGGAGATCTTTTCCTGAAATGTTAGTACACACAAGAGCAAATA
>NW_021334709.1:0-483 GCF_001605985.2 Dendrobium catenatum
TTCGGTTTATATTTGGAAATTTATGAGGAATGGATAGCAACAACGCATGAGGAAACAACGCATATAGAATAACTACTTGCAAAGTAAAATTAGTATGAATACTTTACTCAATGCGTCAACAAACACTCAGTTAAACAATAAAACTAAAATTTAGTCATATATAAGAAACATATTACCTAACAGACAACTGATATGAAAGTATTCTTAGAGAGTTTTTAAAACACTTTTAGAAGGAAAGAGCAGACCTCATTTAATCAATTTTGTTAAACTCAATTTTAATCTGTATTAGTTTAAGCTTTCCCATGCCATGGAATGAATCCAGAAAACTAAACTCCCTTTCAAAATTTGTAACGATCATAGTTTAACAAGACATAAAACAGGGCAATTTCTTTTACTTCACAAAATTAGAATTGAAGGTGTGTTTGGAACAACTTTCCCACAATTTAGCTTTTCAAATTGCAAATAAATTTTTATTTGCCGCTT
>NW_021334710.1:0-254 GCF_001605985.2 Dendrobium catenatum
TTATCCTACCCTTAAGGATCTCATAGGGTGTCTTATCTAGTTTGGCTCTAACATTCACCCTATTTAACACATAAAAAGCTGTGTTAACCGCTTCAGTCCAAAATTATTTTGAAAGAGAATACTCAGCAAGCATGGATCTTGCGGCTTCCACCAAGGTTCAATTCTTCCTTTCAGCTACCCCGTTCTGGTGAGGGGTCCTAGGAGCTGAGAAGTTATTGCTAATCCCCTTGTCCTCACAAAAATCTCCAAATCTT
>NW_021334711.1:0-1595 GCF_001605985.2 Dendrobium catenatum
AGATAACTTCTAAGAGGCTCCTAGAGATGTTTGGTATCTCTAGAAAGATTTTAGATCAATTAGAAGTATTTTGACAACTTCTAAAAGGGATTTCTAAAGATATTTGGTATCTTTGGAAAGAATTTGATTTGATTAGAAGAAATTTGATAACTTCTAAAACAGCTTAGGGATATCTTTCTATCACCTAAAGGCTAGGGGTATTTTGCTACCACCTACAAGATTTCCAAGGATATTTTGGCTATCACTTGAAAAGAGATTAGAGACATTTGGTGTCTCTAAGAGAGTCTTAGGGATATCTTGCTATCTCCTAAAGGTTAGGGGTATCTTGGCTACCACCTAAATGGTTCTCAAAGATATTTTCACTATCATTTGAGAGGGTTAGGAACATTTGTTGTTTCCTAAAGGTCAAAAGGCATTTGGCACCTATTGAAAAGCTCTAAAAGGTATTTTGGCAACCATCTAGAGGTAGAGTTTACCTCATTTTGGTAAGATAAAACTCAAAAGATCTAAGGCTAAGAGTGTTTTGGCTACTCCTTAGGCCTTGAAGGTATTTGGTACAAGATTATCCATTTTGGCTAGATAAATCTTAACATTTGGGAAGACTAAAGGGTGTTTTGGCAACCACTAAAAGTCTAGATTTGGATAGATCTATTGATGTTCAATTTGGGTAGAACAAGATCTAAAGGAATGAGCTAGGAGAGACCTTAGAAGGTTTGAATTCTACCTAAACTCATAATTTGATAAAAAGACTCCTATTTGGGGATGTCTACACTTAGCATTTGGTACTAAGATTTGCATTTGACTTTCATTTGGAGAAAGATAAATTTAAACTTTCCTTTTGGGGAAAGAAAGAGATGAACTTTCACTTGGAGAAAGATGAACTTGATTTTCTTTTTAGAGAAAATTGGTTTTCCTTTCCTTTTGGGGAAAGGTGAATTTTCTTTCCTTTTGGGAAAAGATGAGAGATTTGAAATTTTGAACCAAGGTTTTGATAATCCGGACCCAGTCCACAACCGGATCAGAAGAACATTTCTGCTTGGAACTCTGCTTGAGTAGCACACAACATTTTTCTTTTTCTTTCATTGTTGGGTTTGGGCCAACAAAGCTTCAAGAGATTCATTTGACATTGTAGTGAAGAGAACTAACGACCTCCTTAGGGAAGGAGCAGCTAGAACAAGTGGAGATAAGAGATAGCGTTTTATACTATCAAAAGCCTTTGGTGGCTATCATCCAAGTAGAATTTTGAGTCCTTTGAAAGGGCTGCAATCTATCGGACAAATTGAATAAGCGTTTTAGATATGCCAACCTACCTTGAAAAGGTCTTAATTGAGTAAGACTTCTAAGAGGTTTCATTTTTAATATCGCTTTGATTTTAATAGGGTCAATTTCAATGTTATTGTGTCGAACAACAAACCCAAGAAAATTTTCTGAAGTCACCCCAAAGGTGCACTTACAAGGATTTAACTTGAGGTCGTACCGACAAAACCCATCGAACACAACCCTTAAGTCAAACAGGTGATCCTCTCTTTTTTTGCTTTTGACCACGAGATCATCAATATAGCATTCAATTTTGTCATGAAGGAGCACATTGAATA
>NW_021334712.1:0-215 GCF_001605985.2 Dendrobium catenatum
AATGTGACGATGTTTTCGTTCAGACACGCCATTTTGTTGAGGTGTGTAAGGGCAAGATGTTTGATGGACAATGCCAAAATTTTGTAAATGAGTTTGGAAAATTGAGCTCATGTATTCTCCGCCTCGATCTGTACGGAGTATTTTAATTTTAGTTTGGAATTGCAGTTCAACCATTTGATTAAAACGGAGAAAGGTAGAGCATACTTCAGATTTAT
>NW_021334713.1:0-221 GCF_001605985.2 Dendrobium catenatum
GGTCTCCTCCTTCTGGTCACAATAGTCCATTCACCCTAGTCATTATCAATTTCGCCGTCAATATTTCTATCAGCCTTATGAACCCCAGAATTCGGGACCACCTCACCACCCCAATCAACCGACAAGACCATCCCATGTCCAGAGCATGTCGGAACCAACCTCCCCCTAGGAGGGATGCTCTCCAGAACAGGTCTAGCATGTTCCTTGCAACTATCAACCTT
>NW_021334714.1:0-246 GCF_001605985.2 Dendrobium catenatum
GAGAATTGGATGTCGAATTCATGTAGCAATTGTTTTAGCCATGTGAGTTAACTAGTTGTGAGCATTTTAATATTGACCATCTTTACAATAGGTGTATTTCTTCTTGTTGTGTGTAACATTTTAAATTCAATGATTGTATTTTTAGTGAGTCTTAGGAGCTTTTAAAGATTTGTAACCTCTCTTTATATCAACGCGTAAACCTCTTTGTGGGTTTTAACCAAAAAGAGAAAAAAAAGTCACTATACA
>NW_021334715.1:0-206 GCF_001605985.2 Dendrobium catenatum
TCCCAACCGAAATTAGGAAACAAAATAAGAGAAACAATGGGGTGGGCTCGGCGGCTAAAGGGGCTAATTAAACTCAATTTGAATTTGAAATTCAAATTGAATTAATTAAGAAACTTTCCTAAAATAGACTATTTAAATTAGGAAAGATTTTGAAAATTCACAATGATAAATTTGAATTTCAAAACTTTCCCACATTCAATTTAATC
>NW_021334716.1:0-309 GCF_001605985.2 Dendrobium catenatum
GGATAAGAGGGCACTTCCCTTTTAAGGAGAAGGCCACATTTTCCTCTTTGGGTATAAGAGAAGTGTGATCCAAATTTGGATTTCCAAATGGAAATAGGAATACTTCCCAAAAGGGCATCTTTTCCTCTTTGGAATCCAAGCTTTGGATCTATGTATCCCAACTCAAAATTAACTTTCACAACACTTAATAATTACACAAATTACATTTATATCAAATCAAAAATCTAGACTCTCCTGCAAGGTTATCCTAAGCAGTTAATAAATAAGAAGCAGTTATTCCCAAGCAGTTATATATGTGCAGAAAAGAAA
>NW_021334717.1:0-336 GCF_001605985.2 Dendrobium catenatum
AAACTTACATATGCTGGAGAAAGAGAGAATAAAACTTGAAACTTTTAAGGTTTTCATTAATGGCAAAGGTCATTTGGGGTGTTTTAAATTCTAACTTGGATGATAGGCAAGTGATTACAGTTCTAAAAATAAATAAATAATAATAATAATTTAAATACTACCACGTTAGATTAGAATTACATCTTTCCATCTAATATTGAATTGTATAGGATTGATATATATATATATATATATACTCGCAAAATATGTGGTCAATGAAGATGATTTAACTCGAACATAGATTACATTGGTTTTCATCAAGCTATCTGCTATTCCAAGCAAAACTATGGCAGGGAT
>NW_021334718.1:0-265 GCF_001605985.2 Dendrobium catenatum
CAAATAAAGGAAATTTTTAAAGGGAAAATTTTCGAACTAAGCATAATTAACAATTTAATTATAAGATTAATCATGACGATGGAAGAATTTAAGACTAGAAAAAGTCGCGCGTTTGAAAGGCGACTTAGGTGCAATCTAGAGGACGAGGTGGCAGCTGATGTGGCAATCAGAAACTTGAGTCTAAGTCGTCCGTTCATCCGACGACTTATGCTTAATTAAATGACCTGATTTACCTTTCCTTTCCCGATCCATTTCTCTCCTTCTT
>NW_021334719.1:0-260 GCF_001605985.2 Dendrobium catenatum
TTGAATGATCTTGAAGTGTAGGGAAATCGGCTTTCACATGTCCAGGTTTCCTGCATTCAAAACAAACAACATCAGAAGATCCCTTAACATATTTGTGATCCTTACCTTTCCTCCAATTTTGATGATGCTTTTGTTTCTTCCTTAGAAAGCTTTTGAATTGCCTTGTGATGAAGGCAACATCATCGCTTTCAGACCCGGAAGATTCAGAATCCGATTTGTGTACCTTTAGTGCGATTGTTTTCTCCTTTTTCTTCTCACCT
>NW_021334720.1:0-428 GCF_001605985.2 Dendrobium catenatum
TATTAAGATTTTAAAAAATGAATGTCATAAAGTCTAACACACATTTCTAAAATATTAAATAACAAAACATTGAAACATATATTGATATCAGATGAAGCCATTACAATTTGAAGTTCAAGATATCAATAGTAACAAAGTTAAAACAAAGAAAAAATAACAAACTAAAGGAAATCACTAACAACAAAACACTGAACAAATACTGAACAAACACTAAACAAATCATTCAGATGGACCCTGATCTGGAGGAGGAGGAGGTGGTGCTCCACCAAAGAAGTTGAAGTAACTACTCATCATAAACATGTTGGAATTAATGGCATTAATATGATCACGCATAAAACCCATATCTTGATTGTACTGAATGTCCTGTTGCTGCAAATGAGTTTCAATTTGAACAAACCTTTGATCAAAATGAGCCTCTAAATTTTCAA
>NW_021334721.1:0-399 GCF_001605985.2 Dendrobium catenatum
CGCTACCAGACAAAACTCTAACTGCTTTTGATAACCTACTTTATTTCCCTTCACAGCTTTATTGATTTAGCTTTAATATTTCCCTTCCCATTCCAATAAAATTGTGCTGGCAAATATAAACTGAATCTGCTTATGGCCCACATGATGAATCTCATATTATTGTATTCCTGCTTAGATATTTTCATTATCTTTGACACGTTTTCTTTTTCTATCAATAACTATGGCCGATTGGAAGTAATAGTTATATTAGCTATATATTTTCTATTAGAATTCCTATGTATATATTATTTGTTCTATATCTATTTATTATTGTATATGTATGTTCCCAAAAAAAATTATTGTATATGTATAGTATTTTCTGCATATTCGTGTATATACTGTTTTATGTACATTTGTATA
>NW_021334722.1:0-200 GCF_001605985.2 Dendrobium catenatum
AAATTTTAATATTTCATATCTATCACTCATAAATAAGACTGTTAAAATTGGGTCACGGTTGACTTAACTTCAACCCAACCTACTTACGGGTTAGGTATTTCAACCCGTAACCGATCCGTGTAGGTTGTTGGGTTGACATGACCCGACCCATAGACACATTTTGAAGGAGGCATTGGACGGCGGACAGCGAAGGCGAACAA
>NW_021334723.1:0-272 GCF_001605985.2 Dendrobium catenatum
ATATATTATTTATTAAAGCATTGCTCAATTATATTAACCTAGGTGGAAAAAGTCAAATCAAATATCTCTTGCATTGATTATACTTTGATTAATAGGGAGAGAATGTTGCATGTATCCCAAATCCAAGGTGAAAATTTATTTATCTTTAAACTGCTACTTCTTTTTGAGGTTATGATTGTGCCTTTGAACAAGGAGTATAAGTAAAGTTAAGGATTATATTTAGAGTTAAGGATTCACTTGAAGATTTCTTAAATATTTCTCTTTATTTGTAG
>NW_021334724.1:0-559 GCF_001605985.2 Dendrobium catenatum
ATTTCCATCCATATTCTTAATTGAGTAAATATAAGATCTATGCTGAATAAAATAATATATAAATTGCTTAAGGGTAGAAAACCTAAATTTTTCATCTGAATGTATTTGGATATAAATTCTTCATTCAAACTAATAGAAATTCACATTTAGGAAAATTTGATGCTAAGCTAGATGAAGTTATATTCTTTGAATATTCCCCAATAGACACGACTTATAGAGTATTCAATGAAAGAACCTTAGTTATTATTGTGTCCACCCATATTACTTTTACTGAATGAGATAGGGTTTCTAAAAATAGGATGATTGATGATAATGAAGTGATAACCCATAAAGTGGAAAATATTGAATTAAAAATAAAGAAGAAAATTAGGATCCATTGTCTTGATAACCCATTTATTTAGTCACCCTAGGGAACTTATCTTAGGAGTCATGTCTATAGGGTTTAAGACTAGGAATGGTCTTATAAAGGAAATTAGCCACAAATCTTTCAATTTTATGATAGAAGCCATAGGTGTAAAACATGCAATACCTGATGAATTATATATGTTAACTATGCAAT
>NW_021334725.1:0-222 GCF_001605985.2 Dendrobium catenatum
CATATCAATATCAATAATCAATAGTATCCATGCTCAATGACAATCAATGAAATCTATAAATTCGTACAAAACAGTAAATCCGATCAAATCAATAAAGCAGAAATCGATAAAACAATAAATCCGTACGTCAATACAGTAAACATGCATTTCAATACAATAATACTGAACAAGTACAAACAACTGGCTATGTTGCTGTTGTAGAATCCATATTGCTGTTGTAGA
>NW_021334726.1:0-283 GCF_001605985.2 Dendrobium catenatum
TATGTTTTTTTAAAATTCCACCAACAAAAAATGGCACTCCCGGTGGGACAAATCTCTCTTTCCATCTTTAATAAGAATGAAATTTTGTTTCATCGGTAGTCTTAACTACCTTTCTTTCGTTGGTCTCTCAATCCATTTCCTTCTTGGGTGAGTGTGGCCAACATCTAAAATAACTTAAAACATCAAAAGAGAGGTTCTACCTCCCCAAAAATTTGTTACTTGTTAATTTAATCGTTCCGATTTTGATCTTCTGCCCTAGGATTTCCTATGAGGCGACAGCGTC
>NW_021334727.1:0-387 GCF_001605985.2 Dendrobium catenatum
ATCGAAGAGGAGCAGCAGAGGCGGCGGAGAAATCGCCTCGGAATCGCCTCGAAGAGGAGCAGCAGAGGCGGCTAGGGTTTTTTTTTTTTAATATCTAACTTGTTCTCACTATAGGAAAGGAATTGCCTTATGCAATGACTTCTATAACCTTTAAAGATATAGCTCATTTAATTTTCATGAATTACTTTTATCTTAACTAATTTGTATAAATGATATATATTCTAGAAACTAGACTTAGATTTTTATCTTAAGAAAAATAGTACAAACTTAAATTAATCGATATAAATTTTTAGATATGATCTTAAGTCATGCGTGTGTTGCACTTACTTTGTTTCTCTTATCATCTCACATTAATCCTCTTCATTAGTATGAAAAATTCTTATTTAT
>NW_021334728.1:0-378 GCF_001605985.2 Dendrobium catenatum
GTTAAAAAAAAAAAAAAAAAAGCTTGACGGGTTCTCTTTGAGTTGTGGTGATCTAATAGAGAGGAGGCGGGTTGCTACGAGCTTCGTGTGTAAGGAAACGAATGAGGGAGGAAGGTCGCGAGGTTTGAATAAAAAAAAATGAGATCTCGTTCATTCTCTTTTTAACCACCAGCTGTTGCGTTCGAACGAGGTAGAGGGTCTTACACAGAAACGACCTTGGAGCAGAGTTCAGCAGATTTTCGGGGATTCAACAGGATTTGGCACAGGATTTTTTTTGATAAAACGAGGTAAGCGACATTTAATTTAGACTTGAAATTTGTTCTGACTTTCCTGTTTTTTTTATTAAATCCATGAGCAATAGTAATAATGATTTCCCTT
>NW_021334729.1:0-203 GCF_001605985.2 Dendrobium catenatum
ATGTCGTCGCCCACTTGAAGTACGGTACCGGTAATCACAATCTTTACTTATCTATTATATTGTTCAACACGTTCGCATATAATATTACTACTTTTGTCAGCTCGAAGGGTTCCCATTAGTATCTCTTTTTTCTTTTTCGGAAGGAAAGGGAAAAAATCATACATATACCCTAAACTAGAGTAAAAAGGCTAATCAGTTATTTC
>NW_021334730.1:0-706 GCF_001605985.2 Dendrobium catenatum
TCACCAACACCAACCGTGCACGTCTTTAGTGACGTGGATGGTAGGCTGCCTCTTGGTTTTTCCCCTTAACGATGGAGATGCCGGGAGGCTGCCGAAATTTTGTCTGAAATAAAGACAAGAACTTGGAACAATTTGGGACCTGGACTGGATTGAACTCAAAGGACATGCAATAACTATAATGAACAAAAAAATGAGCCTTGAACTTGAACTTCAAATTGAACTAGATTCAAGCAAGAACTTGAATGAATCTGCAAAGACTCCAGAATACAATGAACAAAGTGAACTTTGACTTTGAACTCAAACTTCTGGACATTAATTTTGAAGAAGATTCAGACTACAGGGGACTTAGAACATGACTCGAACAAGTTGAACATGCAAGTTAAGCTTGAATGAACATTTACATGGGACTTGAACGATTTGGACCCAAATTCAAAGTGAATCATAAACATTGAACTTGGACAAAATACAAAGATGAGCAATTAATGGAAAGTTTGGCTTGAATCCTTGTACCAAATTTCCAATTAAGGCTATAAAATGACTTATGAAATATTTGAACTTAAGTAAATTGTGATTTAGTACAACTTGGGCTTGCAACAATGGCTATAAAAATTCAACTTGAGTCAATCTTGGACAACATGGAACTTTAATTTAATTTTGAATCAAACTCGATCAAGAAGAACTTGATTCGGGCTCAAACTTGAATTGA
>NW_021334731.1:0-273 GCF_001605985.2 Dendrobium catenatum
ACATCTTCCATCATGGCTTGTACATTTCCAGTCTGAACAGTCGGAACAGGTCCTTGCCTAAGTTCAGAACTCGGGCAATCAGTCATTCTATGTCCGTATGCACCACATCGGAAGCATTGCCCTGTTCTCCGATAACACTGTCCCAAGTGTCTCTTTCCACAAAACGTACAAACATTAATTCTTGCTTTGCTACCTTCCCCACTTTTCTTGCTACGCCCAGAGCGTTTCGCTAGCTTGTCACTCACCATCTGAGCAACCATATCAGCAAACTTA
>NW_021334732.1:0-559 GCF_001605985.2 Dendrobium catenatum
TCTTCCTCTCTCAAACTCCACCCTTTCCTCACTCCCTCTCAAGCTCTCTTCAAGTTTCCCCCAGAAGAACGAAGCTACAATAACTGCCAAAGACACTTACAAAGTGTCATGTCATAGCTTAAATAGAAGATCTCAAAACGAGCTCATTAATGCAAGTTGCCGACATTATCGTCCAGGGCGATACTAATATCATCCTGTGCGATCAGTAAAATTTAAGCCCAATCAGCCGGGACGATTTGAGACGATCAGATGAAATTTATTTATATTGTCCCGGACTATAATATATCGTCCTGGACGATCAGAACAAATCGTGGAATATAGTCCTAAACATCGCCCTGAAAAATAGCTGTCTGATGTCCAATCGTCCAGCGTATCGGCCTAGACGATTTTGCGATCGTCCAGAACGATTTGATCGTGCAATCAAGTCATAATTGCTTTCCTTAAATTCCAGAGAAATTTTGGAGAAATTGCCCTGGATCATCCTGGACGATATTTTATAGTCTTGGACGATCCACCTGGACAATGTCCAAAAATAAGTAATTCCTAAATAGATCTGGCG
>NW_021334733.1:0-629 GCF_001605985.2 Dendrobium catenatum
AGAAATTGGAATTTGAAAATCCAATTTCAATGAGGGGGAAGGAGGTGGTGGAGAGGCGGTGGTGGAGGAGGAGGGTGGTCGTCGGCGTGGTGGTGGATGGTGGTGGAAGCTTGGCCGGCGGTGGGGGGAAAGGCTTTGGGGCCGGCGGTAAGAGCAAATGGTGGAGAGACTTTAGAGAAAATTGTAGTGAGATAAAAGATTATGCTAAACAAAAGAAAAGATAATTTGAGAACTCACTAAGAGATCTCAATGGGAGCACTCACCAAGAGAACTCCATGCACTCACAAAGAGAACAAATTGTGGAAAAATTTCATTCATTCAATAATTCCTCATACAAGATACAATGGCCATATAAATAGGCTCCAAAGAAAATAAAGTGCAAAAGTCTAAAATGCCCCTTGGGGCTACAAAGGCAACTACTACCCGCAGGGGTAAAATGGGAAACTACGATAATAAAAACATAATACTAAAGCTGAAGGTACAAGTAAAATCAATAATAAAGGCTAGCCATCATGGCCGTCGATCTCCATGGTCGTCTCTGATAGACGCGCCGAAATCTCCTATCGATGACCTCATCAATCAAAGTTCTCCATCGAGAGGGAAGGCCAGAACTGAGCTGAAAATAGTGT
>NW_021334734.1:0-901 GCF_001605985.2 Dendrobium catenatum
GGAAGATCAATCAGAAGTCTTCTAGATGATTGATAGTTAAAGTAAAGTTCAAAATTCTCAAATTAGTATAAGTAAAGTTTTGAAAAAGTAGGATAACATTTGAACCCATGTAGTAGATTAATCACTTTTTTAATTAGCAGTGGATATGTTTCCATCTTGATTCTTCATATTTATACATATTAATGGCAGAACATCTTTAGTTGCATAAAACAAATCTTCAGGAAGATTGGAGTTCTACAACGAAAGAGCAGAAAATGACACAAATAGGGAAGTGCCTTGGACAGTTAAAGGCAGGTTTTATGCAACTAACACCCAAACAAATTTTAAAAATTTTTATACTGTAATAGTGTAATATGGCTTAATGCAAGGAAATAAAAAAGACACCAATAGCTAAGAGCAATGTAGCATAATGAGAATGTTAAGTTAAATATATGATAAACTTATAAACATAGCGTGTGAACAGATTATATTAGGGAGACAATGAAGTAACACCAAATGAATTTAAGGCCATCAAAAATAAATTAGATGGTTTGTGCATATACAATAGAGGAAACAAGATGCACAGACAAGAAGGATAAATAGAAGAAAAACAAATTCACAAGACCGAGCCCAAATAATTGGGGTAGGGCTAACGAAGATGAAGAAGATGATGATGATAACGTGCTTGAAATTGTGAGATTATCATTACTTCACTTAAAGGTGCAGTTTTACTGCTCCAACAAGTAAAAAAACATTGTCCTTATGAAAAAAAAAAAAAAGAATGGAGAAGCTAGAACATCACTGACTCATTAAGTATTATGATAAATCAATAAAATTACTAATAAATTTCACAAAGTGCAAAATAGAATTAAAATAAAAAAGGGCCTCAAATTCACCTCATCAATTATTGGATTGTATACAA
>NW_021334735.1:0-4067 GCF_001605985.2 Dendrobium catenatum
ACTAGTGATGCATGAACTGCTCTTTCTCTTTTCTTCTTTTGTTTTCGCTCTACAGGTCGCAACTCTACTGCATCTCATTTTGAACTTTTCGCCATCTCTATATCTCTCCGGTCAGCATTGTAACCCTCTACCTACCACTCTTAAACCCACACCTTTTATGGCATTATAATTACACGCTGTGATCCTATACCACATCTATAAAGTAGCCCTTACGCAACCCAAACTCTATCATATACCCTTTACATTCACTCTCCTGCCTTCCTCCAACAACATCTGACCCAATATGATACTTCATAAATAAGGGTCGATCCAGAAGATACCCTCACTAGTAGACTGCGACTTTCCCGAGCTCGTACAATAATCATATTGCAAGAAATAAATCCATAAAGTATATTAATTAGAATGAGTTTTTTTATATTAAATTCTACCAAGTGTATTATCAGTGTGACATAACTTATATACATCAAGCACTTAAGTATAACATACATCCATTGATACAAAATCAAATTTTGTAGAAGTGGACCCAAACTTGATACTAATTTCTAGGAGTTTTATTGATTTTACATTCTTGCAATTATGTTTGATGATTCAAATATTATTGTTTTATTATAGTTATCTCTAACCACTTTTGGAAAAGTTATTTTTCTCTTGTGGTTACTTAATATTTCAAAGAAAATCAATACTCACACTACAAAACTTCAAATGAATCAGCATGAGATATTTTTGATTTAAAACTTGTATTTTTTCTTGAATTAAGTTTAAAGAGTGATTGTAATTGATAATTACCACATCACAACTTAAAGGAGATCTTGAGAAATTGTACTGATTCTTATGGATGAACATAGTTCGTACGAACGATCCAGTCATTATCTCCTCAAGAGCAATTAAACGAGCAAAGTGATTAGGGAAATTTCTACGTTCCTTTCCAGACGAAGGTATTCGTCCAGGATGAATATTCACAAAAAAAATTTTGTTCAAAAATGATAGTGTATTTGTTCCAGGACGAGTTTTCTCTCTGGATGCTATATCCAGACGAAGCTGTATTCACCCAGGATGAATTTGGTCTTTAAAACTTTCGTCCAGACAACCTTAACTTCGTACCAAACGAAGTGAACCTACTCAGAAATAAAGTCATTATGTAGTTTTGGAACCGACCTATGGTATAACCGTTTCGTACCGACGAATCTAGTGCATACGGGATGATGTGTGTGCACGGAAATCATCGTACCCCATATACATTTAGTTCGTTCCAACGCACTTAAGCTAAAATATCCAGAAGATCCACGGTCGTACGAAGACGATCCAATATGTATGACTTGAAAATTTGCAAATTTGGATGCTTTTTTGGCTCCTATAAATAGTCCAAACGTAAAACGCTGCACACATTAATCTTTTGCCCATGATCTTCATGCCATTGAAAGAAGAGTCAAGAGAAGTTAGAAGCATTCAAAAAGAAGATTCTACAGTGGAGTAGAACTTCACCTTGTGATTAAAGGTAAGAGTCATACTTTTGATTTGAATTATCTTCACTTCATTCCTTATTCCCTAGATTTCTTGAGAAGGATTTATCAGGCAGATACGGTTCTCAGCCATACTTGGAGAGTGTGAACAGCCGAGGTTCTCTGCCCACACTTAGAGAGTGTGACAGCTGAATGTTCTCCTGCCCCACTTAGGAGAGTGTAACACCGAAGGGTAATGCCTGCAACTAGAGAGTTTGAAACAGCCGAAGGGTTCTCGGCCCACACTAGAGAGTGTGAAAGGGAAAGGACATTTCTCTGCCCAACACGGCGGATAGTAAAAGGACACCGATTCTCTGCCACACTGGCGTATGTAGAAAGATTTGTAAACTCTCCCCTTGCTTGGTGCAATTAGAGCACATTGTATTAGTATAATACCGGAGGGTGCCTCCGGAGACGGACGTAGTTGGTTTTGGCCGAAACCACTATAAAATTTGGTATTCCTTATTTTTCCATTGTTATATTTTAACGTTTACAACTTGTGGTTATGAAGAATCTATTTCTATATACTCACTAAAGTTATTTATTTCAAAATTTTAGAGTGGTAAAAATTTTTTATTACCAATTTACCCCCCCTTATTAGCCGGGACACTAGCTTAGATTAACAACCTAATTCTTAGTGAATGAGTTTTCAACAATAAGTATCAGAGCTTGTTCAAAATCATAAATAGACTACTTTTGATTCAACCAAGATGGCTACATCAAAATCGAAAATACACTGAGGGTTACTCTTAAACTAACCTCCACTGTCGACATAAACTATTATCCTTTGATTTTTAGAAAAACCACGCAGTTCTACATTTTACAGTCACTCATTATCGAGCAGAACTTAGTTAAAGAAGGATACAAAACCAACTAATAAATTATTGGAGTTAATGTGAAAACCCTTTTGCGAACTGGACAGTAGAAGAATTGACTTAGCACAAAAACAAATATGCAAAATGCTTAATAGTTTCTTTTGTGCATTAAAACATAAGATACATGCGTTTCTACTTGCCAAAGTGGGAACTATGAGATAGACTTTGTATAACTAAGAGGCATAATAAGATTAACCATTCTAGACTTAATTATCTTGTTGCATTGATTATAACTTATTTGCATGAAATCAAATGAATCCATTTCGATATGTACACAAATTCAATCACAAAAATGTCACTCTTTGCATGCACTAGTAGGAACTAACGAATGCTTAAATGTTAACAAATTCTTTTATTTTCTCTACTCTTATAATGCTAAATTACTCAATTATAGAATCTAACAGACTAAATAATTTACTCTATTGTAATCTTCTTTTCCGCAATTGCTTACACAAGGAAATAGCCAAAGAAAAGATTTGATGCAGTGAACCACAAAGGGAGAAGTACATAGCACAAATGTGAAGAGTCTGAGATGAACACTCAAAAACCTGAGGATAAAGATGACACGCTTCATGAACTAGACAATTAGAAACTTTTACAAGAGACAGCAAGAAGAACGCCAGCACTTGAATAGAGTTAAATTTAATAGAAATGCCAAAATTTCAATGAAGTGATTTCTATGAAGTTGCAGGAATACCTGGTTAATCAAGATGATTACCAAGACTTAAGCCATTCCTAGCAAGAGAAGGTTAGATTAACGCAATTAATCAAAGGCAAGAAGAAGTTCAAAGATACTTCTGCAACGACTAGTCAGATCTCATCAGAACGGAGAAGAGGTGAAGTCACTAATCTTCTAATGCCGCTAATCTTGGTCATCATGACCAAAATAGAGAATTGTGACTTAGCCTCCTATGCTGAACTTTAAGAAATACTTGAGAGCACATGCAAATGATATATAAGAAAGAAGAAAAAGCATTGCTACGAGTCTAATTTAGAATTGAAGATATAGAATAAGGAGAACCTGAAATCCTTAAAAGATCATGCTTAATTGAGACAAAACATGAAATTACTTGAGAATGATGAGTTGAATAAAAACAAAACCATGTAAAAAGTAAATCATACTTTTTCCTCCTATTGCTTTAGATAGACTTGTAAATGTGAATCTTTTTTTAAAATTTATTAAGTGATATCAGTAGCAAGTAATACATTTAAATGAGATCAAAAATATACAAATGAATGTGTGAACATATGAACCTTAATAGGTACCTCAACATAACGGTGATTCACCTCTCCAAGGAATAGAGGAGATACCCCCAAAACATTTAGATACTAATTCTCCATATATCGCTCATCTCTCTGAAAACTATTGCATACTCCTCCTGGACAGCAAGTGAATTGGGTGTTGAAACGTAGGAAACCATGTGGTGAAAAGTAAAAATAAAATGTATGTGACATGTAACACTAGCACAATCATACCATTCTCTCTCTCTCTCTCTCTTAACCTTACCTCCATTTCTTCTTATGATTGTGGACTCTCTCCAAGCTCTTCCTTAATAAGAAGATGACATTGAATATAAAATATATGGCTATAATTGAAATAACAAGTGTTTATAAAGAGGGCTATCAAAACTCTATTTTTTAATTTTAAGTCTTTTGGTCGTAGATTATATTCATATATCATAAAATATGATTA
>NW_021334736.1:0-398 GCF_001605985.2 Dendrobium catenatum
AGATCTTAGGTCAATCAAGCCAAATCCAAGGTCCAAAAGGTATTGTCCTAAAGGCCTTTTTCATTGAATTTCAAACACTTTGAAACCCAGTTAAATGACCTCTGATTCAGAGTCTGACAGTTGCAGACTGATGGGACATGTCTCTGGAGAAAACCCTCCAAATTTGAGCCCATTTTGAGGTTTCTAACCCCAGAAACTTAATTAAAATCCATAGGCTGTAAAACCTTCAAATATTTACAGTCTATGCCACTGAACCTGTCACTTTGAAGATTTTGACCTTAGAGCTTTCTCCAAAGCCTCTAATTACTTCCAGACCCTTAATTATAACTCACTCAACATTAAACTGCATTTTGGTTGACCTACTTTGACCCCCAGTTGACCAGGGGTCAAAATGACCA
>NW_021334737.1:0-319 GCF_001605985.2 Dendrobium catenatum
GTCCGGACGAACCTGGAGCAAAAACTGATATTACAGCTAAGACGTTAAATATGATATTTCTTTACCGCCACGAATTCTCCTGGACGCAACATTAAATAAGTCAAATATAAATGATACGTCCACAAAAAATTGCCTTGATCGAGCATGAATCTCGAGGCATATTCCAATTGGAATTTTTTGGGATTATATGGATTCCAATTTCAGCAAACTTATAATCAAATTGAACATCTCAAATGGAAGAACCGAACAACACCGAAATTTGTCCAACCCAAGCCCAAATGAGTCCAAATCGGGGGCTCGGACCACATTTGGAAGGGTT
>NW_021334738.1:0-201 GCF_001605985.2 Dendrobium catenatum
GTTCGAACGTTATATATTGAAAATGATGCTGAGAAATTATTAATTACAATTTATGTATTTTAATAATCATGTCCCTTAATGAATATGGCTTTGGTAGGTACATGAATTGAGAGATTGTAAGAGTCGAGGGTCAAATCAAAATCTCATATGGTGTAATCTGAAATAACTCAATGTACCACCTCTAAACCAAATGCCAGGTAG
>NW_021334739.1:0-326 GCF_001605985.2 Dendrobium catenatum
GCAATCATTACATAGGAGGAACTAATGGAGGGAGAAGTCATTGGGTTATATATGTGAGATCAAGAAAGCTAAAGATGCTAGTGTTTGAAGGGGAAGATGCTCAGGGTTGGGTGTATCGGGTGGAGCATTACTTTGTGATCAATAGCCTGACAAGAGAGGAAAAGCTCATGACAGCAGGGTTGTGTTTGGAGGGAGAAGCCCTAGCTTGATTTTAGTGGAGGGAGGCTCAATATCTGATCTATTCATGTGGGTGGTTGTTAAGGAGAGTGGGGGTGTCAAAATAGATTTTCGGGTCGGGTTCAGGTCTAACCCGAAAATGATCCTTC
>NW_021334740.1:0-211 GCF_001605985.2 Dendrobium catenatum
AAAGACTTCACCGACGAGTTAACAGTAAAATTATAAACAGGGAAAGGATTGTTAACAATCATGGCATAATATCTCCAAACTTTTTGAGCAATATCACCATAAAGAAAGACGTGATCAATGCTTTCAATCGCAGAACAACAATGGCATTTAGACGGCAAATAAAGACCTTTTTTTCAAAGCCTAACATCAACAGGAAGAAAGCCTTTAAAAC
>NW_021334741.1:0-1088 GCF_001605985.2 Dendrobium catenatum
ATAGACCTAGTCTACCCAAACTTGACCTGGTTCCAAAAAGTAGTCTGATCGTGTGGACCTGAAACGTTAGTATAAAAGGCAATCGTAGGAAATAAGAAATGTTTGCTATCATCAAAACTATAAACCATAGATCCGCAACACGATCCATATCAGCGAAAGGGTTGGGATGAATTAACTCTGTTTGGTACAATATTATTGGTGATCATACTGTACGATACCTCCACTTCGTACTGTACGATCAACCTCAGCAACAATGGATGAGAATGACTTAAAGGTGTCTGGTACAATATAATCAAAATTTGTACTGTACAATACACCTATTTGTACAGTATAAAACTTTTCATCAAGGGTCGTACCGATGACCCTCAGGATGATCGAAATCCTTATGATCATACTATACGATACCATTGTACTCTACGATACCCATTGTACTATATGATTTGACCACCTTTTCCTGAAATGACCTGTCAGAATAATTATTACCCATCATACTATATGATACCCGATTGTACAATACGATGTTGGAAAAAATCTATAAATTTGCTTCACTTGCAACTCACTTCACTCACACTCACCTCCTTACCTTTCACTCAGCCTCTACATGATGTCGAGCTCTAGCAAGCGCGGTCGCCTCATTGTGGGAAGCTCCTCTTCCTCCCACCGTCATAGCGCTCGGTTCTTGAGTGCTAAAAAATGAGGATGCCTACCACAAGTACAAAGCCTGGAAGATTACACCATCCAAAATGCTTAGTCAGGCTGCTCTGAATTTCAAGGTACTGAACCTCTTTGCTTCCACCACTTTCCAGTTCCTTCTCACCCAGGCCTTCCCCTACAACTCAGAAATTCTATTGGAATTTCTAGCAAATCTTACCTACACCATCGACAGCCTGACCTTCCACTCTTTTGCCTGTCACCAAAATATAGAAATTACTAAAGCTGACATCACCCATTACATTGGGCTATCCACTGAAGGACCTAAGGTTCTTTCCTTTCTCACGAATGAATTTGACTAGAGTGATGGCAATCATGTCCTTAGGAATATATCCTTTTATCAACACCAGCCACTCATCCAGACCCTCAATCAATTT
>NW_021334742.1:0-292 GCF_001605985.2 Dendrobium catenatum
ATGGCAAGGCCGGTTCTACCAGAGGGTGGAATATGAGGGCCTCGGTATGTCGTGCTTTGGTTGCGGTAGAGTTGGTCACAAGTAGGAGCTTTGCCCCAATCGGAAGGAGCCATGGGCTGGAGCTGGCTCGGGAATGCTTACGACGGTTTCTAAAGGAAAGGCCACGGTTGATGGTGGGGGATCAAGTGTGGCTTCGTCCAGCCGACCACGGGGCTCTCGGGTGGAAACTAACACTGAAACGGTGACTCCACTTGGTGGAGAGGGTTCCTGTAGCCGTAATAGCTCGGCGGGC
>NW_021334743.1:0-265 GCF_001605985.2 Dendrobium catenatum
GTACTGCTTAGTATATGCTCGCTACCTCTAGGTACACGCTCGGTACCACTAAGTACATGCTCGATATTGCTATGTGCATGCTCGGTACCGCTCGGTATCGCTATGTACATGCTCGGTACTGCTCAGTATATGCTCGGTACCTCTAGGTACATGCTCGGTACCTCTAGGTACACGCTCGGTACCGCTATGTACATGCTTATTTTTAATTATTATGATTGCTTGTCTTTTATTTTTTAATGATATTTCATATTCCTATTTATTATTT
>NW_021334744.1:0-2869 GCF_001605985.2 Dendrobium catenatum
CCCTTATAGAATAGCACAAAGAAAATTGAAAGGAATTAAAAGTGTAATTATATGAGTCGTTAGACATAGGTTTTATACATCCATGTGGATCTCTGTGGTGATGTTTTATGCTATTTATAAAGAAGAAAGGTGGATCTCTAAGAATGTTTATTAGCTTTTAAGAGCTAAAAAAGGTAAATGTGAAGAATAAATATTCACTTCTTAGGATTGATAATTTATTCAACCAATTAGAAAGTGTGGATATGTTCTCTAAGATTGATTTAAGACCGGGTTACCATCAAAGGATTTGAATGTATAATATATATATATATATATATATATATATATATATATGATGACGTCCATTTATGCTATTTATTGATGAATTAGTGGCTTTGTATATTATATGGATGATCTAAAGAAATTCCCTCCTATAAAAGATCTTGGGCAAGTTTGTTGTCTCGCACTCGACCAAATATAAACAATTAAGGAATTTGGATTATATTAGGTTGGGTCATGGTTGTATAAAAATGGTATTTGAGTATATTGGAATCAATTGAATTGAATTATATTTAGAGTTGTATGATTAATTATGTGATGGATAGAAACATGGGAAGTTATAAGGTTGATATTTTCTTTCATTCATGCATGCATATGCATCATTTTAAGTCATTATATATGATTATTTAGGTACAAGAGTACTATGATTCAAATTCTATGGATTTTTAAGACGAAGGAGTAATAAATAACTAAAGTGCTAGTTAAGTTTTTTTGATACAGAGTACAATAGCTCCTATGACATTAGACTCTATGATGTAGTTTGCTAGTTTAGTATCATAGATGATGAGTGATGCCCTGAGTAGATAGTCTAGATATAAAGAGGATGAAGGAGATAAGCAATTGCAGTTATTTCATAGATTAAAGCTACCAGTTGTTGAGGGATTATTGGAGCAACTAGTGGTAGAAGATTGGTTTTTGAGGATTGTAAATATCTTTGATGAGTAGCAATGCCCAAACATTAGGAAAGTGTCATTAATAGTATTTTTATTTGAAGGATAACCAGAGTAATGGTGGATATGATAATAGAGGGAAAATTTTAAGGTAGATTGAATTCTCAAATTCCTTGTGAAGAGTTTGTGAGTACTTCTAGAGAATAATTTGTTACTCCTTCCACTAGACAATAGATACAAGAAGGTTTTATGAGATTGAAGCATGAAAATAAGATTGTTATGCAGTATAAGACCAAGCTTATTACTTTTGATAGGTATGCTAAATAATTAAATCTTACAGTTGAAGAAAAGTATTATTATTTTTTGAGAGAACATAGAGATGAATTGAGACATTCCTTAGTTCCTTTAAGGATTATAGAATTCTTAGAGTTAGTAGAGTAAGATTATTGAAATTTGACCCGTCAGCACCTGAGTATAGGTGGGGTATAAATAGGAAAAGATTTGGTGAAGAAATCTTTAAGGGGAGTTTTAGTGAAAAGAAGAGTAAGTATAGTGTCAACAGGAATAGACCCATGGTACCTATGAACAATACACCATAGTGTGCTCATTGTGGAAGGAGGCATCTAAGACAACGTTATTTTCAGACTAGAAATGCTTCAGATGCCGTTGTCATGAACATAAGATGGTGGATTGCCCTAAAAAGGAATATGAAAAAGGTCATTAGCAAAGCTAGAGCAGTTAAGGAAAGCTTATAGATAGAGGAATGCATACGCTTGATCCTATAGTGAATGTTCTATAAATATAAATGAAGGAAGATATGTTATATAAATTTTGAGGGGAGTCAAATGGAACCTATTCCTTTTGTTATGACTACACCAATCTAAGCTAGAGTTTATAATTTGAATAAACAAAAAATAAAATAAGTGTCAGATGTGTCAATAGGTATTATTTTTATTACAAATTAATCATACATGATTCTCTTGGATTCTAGCATTGACCATCGTATTATCTAATGAATGCCATATAATAGTTTTTCATGAATGTTTGTGTAGCGTTAAGGTTTTTACTAGGACATTAGAATCTGTATTGTAGAGAAAGAGAGGTACAAGAGTCATAAGATACACCAATATTTTCATAGAAAATTCTGAAAAGGGAAAAACCCACGGGGCCTGGCGTGTTGAAATGAATCCACTTTTGTTTGTTATTGATTACAAATTATATGCTTCATTGGGGGAAGTTGTTGGCACAATATATATTATATAGAATACATTACATAGTTAAATGATTTATTTAAAGATTTTTTAGAGTAGGATGCTCTATAAATATGAAGAACAGCAGTGGTAAATTCAAAGTGGTCCATTCAATGATTATTTCGATTTTAGAGCATTTGTTCAACATTTAGGTGCCTTAATGATGTCAGGATTAAGTGATATTAGGCTCATTGGATTCCTCTCATTGAGCCGCTAGATTTGACTATAAGTGTGTTACATTTGGATATCATTTGGTCATCCAAGTAATGCACTAAAGCTTTCAAATATGCTTCAATCCCTTGATTTGAGAATATTTGGCCTCAGAATGGACCATTTTTGGTGTCGTTGGGTTCGTCTCTCTGAGATGTTCAATTTGATTATAATTTTATTGAAATTAGAGTTTGGATGATCCCAAATTTAATTTTGGAGGTTTCCTATGCCTCAAGATTCATTCTCGATTAAGGCAAATTTTGGTGACTATCAATAATGATGTATTGTTATAACACATGATACTATGAATTATTATCAATATATACACGCATGGATATGTTACCATACATGATGATATAAATCTTCATGCACTAAGGAACAAATAAAAGAATGTAGATATAATACAACGCCCTAAATGGAGTATGCCTATAATATGTTACTCTTGATAGAACTCAAGAGAAAAAAAAAATGGAATTGTCA
>NW_021334745.1:0-219 GCF_001605985.2 Dendrobium catenatum
TGTTCTATGAAATTAAAATATTACTAAAAAATAAAATTACATTTCAATTTATCAATCTAGCTATTTGCTATATATCTATAAAGAGCATAGGATATAAGAATGTTGATAAAGAATATGGAACAATTCATCAAATAATCAGCCAATTCATTATTTAATGAGTATTTTATCAAATTCTTGGCGAGATAAATGTTAAACAACAAATGAGCATGTTCACTAACG
>NW_021334746.1:0-245 GCF_001605985.2 Dendrobium catenatum
GTCAAAGTGTTTAGAGATTGGTATGTACCAATGACTGTCAGGAGATCAATGCAAGACAAATTTAATAGACTGGTGCAGGGTGACAGGACCATTACAGAGTATGAGGCTAAATTCACGAAGCTTTCTAGGTATGCCTCCCATCTAATCCCTAATGCAGAAGAGAAATGCCACCGCTTCCTTTGTGGCTTGAGGGATAGCATAAGACAGTCATTGGTTCCTTTGGATATTGAAGACTACTCTACATT
>NW_021334747.1:0-564 GCF_001605985.2 Dendrobium catenatum
TTTCTAAGCCTGAGAACAATGACCTGAACAACCATCTAATTCAACAAGTAGATAGTGCTATCCTCAGCTGGTAATTTATGCTGGTAGAAGCCTGATTCATAAGACACTAACATCGGGAGGAGGAGAATGTTTTAAGTTCATCTTCACGGTCATTTTCTGCTTTGTATAAAAAAAATAAAAGAAACTCAACAAGATTAATAAGAAATACAACTAAAGAATGGCAACAAAAATAAGCAAATGCTAATTTTTTTCTGTAATAGGTTTACCTTTTTAATAGCAAACAAATTGAAGAAGATGAAGGAACTTTCTGTTGGGAGAACGAGCGAAGGTGAAGGAGAGAGCGAGTGAGTGATAACACGATAATGGCGGATCTATGGCTTCCGGAGGTTCTCCAATGGTCCAAAGTGACTGACGGAGGTTCTTGGTTATGACTTTTTGTTGGAAAGGCATTCGGTTTTTGTTTTGGTATTTTTCTTCAGCTAATCATTTTTTCTTCCCTTAATCAGAGTGGGGTAGTTTTACCACTTTTTCTGATGGTGAAACGTTTGGCTGACATTTGCTTGT
>NW_021334748.1:0-1376 GCF_001605985.2 Dendrobium catenatum
TGGTTCTTCCCGGTTCCTGGGGATATCTTGCACTTTTAGTGGATTAAGCTCTATTTTTGGAATATCGTTACTCTCTTTGGTTTGGCTGCTGCGCTCTTTTTGATGGTTGTTTTTGGCGGAGGTTTGGACATTTCACTGTGCTCTTTAATTTGGCTGAGTTCTATCATGCGGTTGCTGCGGTAGGTTATGATTTTGAATGCTCTTGTTTCTTGTATGAGAGAATTTTTACTGGAAATGTCTTTGATTCATTTGTTCCCTTATGTTATTTCCAATGGTATGGTGGTTTTGGTAAGAATATTTTTGCTCGTCTTTTTATGTTGGGGGAGGTGGTGTTGTCGTGCTATGCTGCGGCTAATATTTGGGAAAGCTGGTACAAATGGACTTACCTTTGTTGTTTGGGGAATACTGATGTTAAATTATATGATTATTATGCTATTTTCGTGAGTTATACCTGCAGGATGTTATTCACTTGTTATGACAATTTATGCGCTGACTGCAAGGTATGTTTATTTTGGAATTTCGCAAATTTTGGTTGTTGTTATTGGTTTTTTTGCAGGAAGACTGAGCGGAATGAAATCATCATTAGCTTCCTTTTTTGGGTTCTGTTGACTCACAGACCGGTTGGAATTTTGAATTATTTTTGTAATTGTAGGCTAAGGAACCATCGGCTCATAGATTTTTATTTTACTTTTTTTGTAGCTCTTCCGAGCAGTAGTGAGCTGAAGGTTCCTTCTAAGGACCTTGTAACCATTTTTTGAATATTAACGCGTAGGCCCCATGAGTGGGTTTTAACCAAAAAAAAAACAAATTAAATAAAAATAATGATTAAAACAAAACATCAAATTCATGGGAGCAAAAAAAATTTTGCTTAGTTGAGGTGATTATCATATAATAAGAAAAATGTTATTAGAATATCATATGGCAAAATAAATTAGGTTGAACTTTAAAATTTTAAATTCACATTAGGATTAGTACAATTAGGGATGTAAGTGACTCAAGCTGGCTTGAGCTTAACTCATTAACGAGCTGGCTCACGAGTCGAGTATATCGACCCAAGTTAGTTCAAGCTCGAGCTTATACTTAATCTCGTATATTAAACGAACTAGAGCTCAAGCTCAACCTTCCTTTGCTGGTAAGCTCATTGATAAGCTGCTTGATTAACTTCAAATATATTTAAAAACTAATTTAAACTAGCATTATATAATATATTTTAACAATTTTAAATTAGAAAAAGCTGAAAATTTTAATTTAAGACTAATAAATCGAGCTCAACAATCTAATCAAGCTAGTGCTTTCCAAACGAGCTCAAGCCTATAAATTTTTGAACAAGCTGAGCTCAGGCTCCATAAGAACTAAACAAATTTAGCTCGATTAAG
>NW_021334749.1:0-319 GCF_001605985.2 Dendrobium catenatum
GACCAGTAGGAACTGTAAGTCTAGGAGGAAAGGTATACGAATTTGTTATTGTGGATGATTTCACAAAATTCACTTGGGTTAGATTTCTTTTTGATAAGAGTGAATCGTTTGAGGAATTCAAAAATTTTTTAACTTGGATTCAAAGAAAACTAGGGATTGAAATAATTTTTATACAAAGTGATCATGGAGGTGAATTTAAAAATGAAAGATTTGAAAATTTTTGTAAAGAAAAAGGGATTGATCACAATTTTTCTGCACCTATAACCCCTCAACAAAATGAGATAGTTGAAAGGAAAAACAGAACATTAATTGAAGCCGC
>NW_021334750.1:0-312 GCF_001605985.2 Dendrobium catenatum
TCTTCTTGCGAATCTGCTGCCCAACAGATTACTGCAGGTCCACATCAGTTGGACAGCTCCAAAAGGCAACCCCTTGCTGCCCATACGCCTCCTGTCTGCTGTTTTGCATTTCCTGCACCTAAAAGCTGCTGTTTAGGAGATCGGGAACATGCTCTCTTGCTGTCCAGCCCACTAGAATGTTTTCAGACACCGTCCGGACATTCCAGGACGCCGAGTACACCTTCCAGAAATCGCTGTCAAGAACTCCATACTCCGGCCACCTATCCAAGAACGACGATCCAAGGCTCCCCCTTCCTCGGAGCGACCTCGATT
>NW_021334751.1:0-734 GCF_001605985.2 Dendrobium catenatum
AACTCTACCTTTCTTAACATAAGTCAAATCTAATACCTCTACTTTCCTAACCGGGTAGGAAGGCTGCCGTTTTATGTGACCAAACCATCTAGGGAGACTCTCTCTAATCTTATCTTCCACTGGAGCTACTCCAACCTTTTCACGTATATGCTCATTTCATATCCTATCTCGAAGGGTAACTCATCCACCTGAGCATCCTCATCTCTGCAACACTTAAATATGAGTGGTCATTAATCAGCAGGGTGTGCTTAAACTAAATGAATCCAACATTATCTCTTTGCTTTCTCATATGTGTCAATTGCCAGATGAGGCTACTTATCACCTGAAGTTTAACCCTAGTGACTTCTAAAAATATACTCATGCATGGTTGAATACACCTTAAAAAAAATGCATAGGTGAATACACCTTAAGTCAACTAACTAAGATTTGTGGGGCTTAGTTTTAACATAGGCCCTGCTAATTCAAGATCTCAATTATGCTAAATATTTTGATCCCTTGACCTAATTATACTCGACTGCTACATAGCAAGCATCGACATTGAGAAGACTTATACAGTAATACTTTCTTAGGACTTGCATGACCTTCTTCCTCACAAATCTATATATTCTCTTCCATTTTGCTGTTGCCAACATCTCTTGTAACTCTCCAAAAATCCTAAACCGAAGTGTTTAATAAAATAAGCAAAGAAATATCTCAACGTCTCCTTTCATTTTACTTTATCGACAACAAAAACA
>NW_021334752.1:0-307 GCF_001605985.2 Dendrobium catenatum
GGCTGGGCCGATCCTGATAGGCCAGGCTGATCCACTGGGACGATGTCCAAAAATAAGTAATTTCTAAATAGATCTAGCAGTAGATTCTTTCTGAATTGAGTCTATCGTCCTGGCCGATACAAAATCATCCAGGATGATGTGTTTAATGACAGCTTCCTTAACAAGGATAATGCCCTAATCAGGGTTTCTATTTTTGAACCGATCGTCTAGGATGATATAAATATCATCCCAGATGATGTTACAAAAAATAGTAAACTCTAGGGAACAGTAAAAAATTCTTCCAAGGTGTATGTGTGCAAAGTTACAT
>NW_021334753.1:0-201 GCF_001605985.2 Dendrobium catenatum
GGTGAATTGTGATTTTGTAGGTTTTTTGTGTAAATTTTATAGACTGCCGTTACTCTGCCGAAATTTCATACGATTTCTGATTTTTCTGAGATTGATAGATTGAATAGATATGAATGTGAATATTGATATGATTGCTTTAATATTGACTATTGAATTGATTATGCAATTACTAAACGACAAGAGGGGGGGTGAATTGTAAAA
>NW_021334754.1:0-310 GCF_001605985.2 Dendrobium catenatum
TTCTCTTTCTCTCCTTCTCCCTCTCCCTCCCTCTCTCTCTCTCTATTATAGCTCCCTCTCTCTTTCTCTGTCTCTTGCTCTCTCTATCAATATCTCCCTCTCTTTCTCTCTCTCTCTCTCTCTTTCTCTCTCTCTCTCCCTATCTCCCTCTTTATCTTGCTCTCTCTTTCTCTTTCTCTCCCTCTCCCTCTCCCTCCCTTTCTCTCTCTCTCTATTATAGCTCCCTCTCTCTCTCTCATTCTCTCTCTCTCTCTCATTCTTGCTCTCCCTCTATCTCTCTATCTATCTATCAATCTCTCTCTGTCCCTCT
>NW_021334755.1:0-214 GCF_001605985.2 Dendrobium catenatum
TTGTTCTACTCCCTTCCCCAACTTTTCTACACCACTAATAATCTCTCCAACATCCTCATCATCTTCAACTCTATGTTTCTTAGGATCAGACTCATCAAAAACCACATGGGTAGTCTCTTCTATCATCAAAGTTCTCTTGTTAAACATCCTAAAAGATTTCACAACAATAGAATATCTTAAGAAAACTCCTTCATCAGATTTTGCATCAAATTTT
>NW_021334756.1:0-274 GCF_001605985.2 Dendrobium catenatum
AATGCACTAAACGTTTCCTCAATTGAGTGCTGCCCTCCATAATCAGTTGCTTGGAAGGGTTTTTGGGTGTCCTATACATTCCAAAAAAATATTTACAAAAAAAATAGAGAATGGATGATAAATATTATATTCATCTACACAACGAAGGCCTGCTCAATTTATATGAGCATTGAAGCATATTACATTAATTATAATCTGTTGTCAATACAACTTGAATTGAGAAGACATGATGATTTGATAACTCAAAATGATGTGACAATACATAGTGACTTTA
>NW_021334757.1:0-277 GCF_001605985.2 Dendrobium catenatum
ATCTTTGTCCCATGGGATTCCGTGGCTATTTTTGGGCTTCTTGTACTGGTTGTTTCCCGTGCCATGGCTCCTTGGTTTTTCGGTTGGCTGCTGGATTCCCAAGCTGGGGGCCTTTCCGTGCCTTTTGGCTCCTCGGTTCTATGCGGGCCTCTTTGCTTCCCGTGGCTGCTCCTTCGGTTCCCTAGCTGGACTATTTTCCGTGAAATGCTTGGGGGAATTCCGTGACTTATGATGCTTGGATTCTTGTGAAAATTCATTAAAGTGGCTGTTTGTATTC
>NW_021334758.1:0-1266 GCF_001605985.2 Dendrobium catenatum
AAAGCATGATCTTTCCTAAGGATTTCATGTTCCTTTTATAATTCTTCAAACTCTAAACTTAAATTAGCATGTATTTTCTTTATTTTCTTATATGCATCATGCATGTATTCAGAAACTTCAAAAAGTTCATCATAGGTTAAATCGCATACCTCTTCTTGATCTGACCGATCAAGACTATCAGCCATTAATCACAGATTAGTGACTTCTTCTTCCTTTTCAGTCTCTGATGAATCTGAAGCTGAGTTTGCCCAAAAGGCTCTTTGAAACTTCTTCTTGCCCTTTTTTACAATTGGTTTCTCATCTACCTTCTCCTTGCTAGGAGTAGCTTTAAGTTTTGGGCATTCAGTCTTAATATGAAGGTTTCTTGAACTCATAGCAAATCACATCATTTGAAACCTTGGCATTTCTATTAAATTTACCTCTATTCCAATGCTAGCGTCTCTTCCGCTTCCTCTTTAGAAAGCTTATGAATTGTCTAGCCATCAATGCGATGTCGTCTTCATCCTCAGGTTGTGAGTGTTCACTCTCAGATTCTTCCACATTTAGTGCTATGTTCTTCTCCCTTCATGGTTCACCTACATCAATCTTTCTTTGGCTAACTCCTTGCTCGTAAGCAATTAGTGAACAAAAAAGATTATCAATAGAGTAAATATTTAGATATTTAGACTATGTAATTACAGTAATTTTAACATCATAAATAGTAGGCAAACAATGAAGAATTTTATTAATAATTTCAGCATTCATTAGTTCCCTATCCAGTGCATGCAAAGATGTAACTATTTGTGTGAATCTTATGTACATATCAGAAATGGATTCATTTGGTTTCATGCGAAATAATTCATATTCATGCAATAACATATTAAATCTAGATTGCTTAACCTCATTAGTCCCCTCATAAGTTATACAAAGTCTATCCTATATGTCTTTCCCACTTTTGTAAGTGAAAATCCTCATGTAGTCTTCTGATTTTAAAGCACTAAAGAAACTATTTAAGCATTTGGCATTTAGTTGTGCTAAGTCATGTTCTTCTACTGTCCAGTCTGCAAAATGTGTTTTAACTCTAACTCCATCAACTAATCTAGTTGGTTTTGTATACCCTTCCTGAACTAAGATCCACATACGATAATTAAGTGACTGTAAAAATATATATATGCGTGTTTTTCAAAAATCAAAAGGTATATTGTTGAACAGTGGAGGTCTAGTTATAGAGTAACCTTCAAGTATATTTCAATTTCCAAATGTAGCCATCTACGTTAATAAAAAAGT
>NW_021334759.1:0-791 GCF_001605985.2 Dendrobium catenatum
AGCCGTTATCTGTTCTGTCTGTTATACAATTTATGTATGATTGTTCGAATTCTGTACGAATACTTTTCTGATATGTTTTCTGATGTGAGTTTTTGATTATTTTGATTGGAGATTGATGTCTTGTTGAGCTGTTAGCTCATTCTTATTTTTTGCATGGTTTTCAGGTTCTGGGAAAGAGAAGGAGATCTTGGACTAAACATTCTGAGTCTGATCTGTGATTAGGTACTTGATACTTTTGATTTTTGTTCAGTTATGACTTTTCTGTTCTGTTCTTTCTGTCTGAAGCCATGGACTGTATTGTATATGATTATTTTGAGGAAAGAAAAGATAGATAAACTATTCTGCATTTAAATGTTTATAGTAGCTCTGTGTTTTTCTGTCTGTTTAATACTTGGAAGAAAGTCTGAAACAAATTTTAAAGCTAGATCCTGGATTTTTGAAAGTTCCGTCGCGACCCGATGCGAGCGGGATCCGTCCCTGTCGGGTTGGGTCGTGACAAAACTTTAGTGGTATCAGAGCAATGGTTTTGAAATTTGGATTGTAAGACAGAGCTATAGGAAGTGATCTGTAAGTCTGTCTGGGGTAGTTCTGATTTGTCTAGATTTTTTATTGTGTTGCTTTTGTGCTTAATTTTCTGTGTGATCATGGATCTGCCAGACCCTGATATGACAGATGGGCAGAGTGCTAGTCAAGCAGCTCCGGTGAGTAGTACTTCCCCAATGGTTAGTTCTGATACACTTTCTCAGTTTGCTACATTGGTTGCTCAGATGATGAGCGCGACTCAGAGTAGA
>NW_021334760.1:0-350 GCF_001605985.2 Dendrobium catenatum
TTCTCCTTTTAGCAGGAGACGTTGGGATAATTCCAAATTTTTTAGTGTGCAAGGAATTAAAAAAAAAAGCTTAAATAGGTACCCGAAGACCCACTCACATATTTCTTGGCATGGTGAGATTGAAGACTTACGGCCATGATGTCTTGCGACATCACCCACTTGTGTATTTTTTGACATGGTGGGCAGGTCTACCTCTGTCACGACCCAACCCGAATGCTCAATTTAACGAGGAGGGAATTCAAAGTCGTATGGTAGAATAATTCAATACAATTCATATTAAAATGGCCTTGAAAGTATTTGGTAACTGTTGACTTTTTTTTGTTTGATCCAACTATGTAACACATTGACTG
>NW_021334761.1:0-227 GCF_001605985.2 Dendrobium catenatum
ATTCAAGCCAAGGCAGGATTTAAGAATTAATTAAGATAACATTTTTATTACTTTTTAAGTAATTTTTAATATAAAAATTTATAATTCTAAAAAATTTTATACTAAAAATCTGCTTTAGAAAGCGATAAAACAGTTGTCTAAAAAAGTTGTCTCAAACGAAGCTGAAGATAAACAAACAATTAAGCATGCAAAGTTGTCTCAAATGAAGCTGAAGATAAACAAACAAA
>NW_021334762.1:0-311 GCF_001605985.2 Dendrobium catenatum
AACCCCTAACATTCCAGCAAGCTATATTTGGAAAAAATATTAATTTTTTGATTTTTTTGCCTTCCTGGCAGATTTGGCTCTAGTTTGCACCGAGACGGGAGAAGATTGGGATTGGTTAACAGAGGAATTAGGGGAAGAAGGAGTATCCGGTTTTTTATCAATGTCATTCGAAATAGGATTGTAACTGTTGTCATCAGATTCTTGATTTTGGGGATCTTCATATTAAAGAGCCGCAAATTTATTGGACAGCCTGACATTAATTGGGGGATTAGCCAGCGGGGGAGAGACATGGCTCGACGAAGAAGCTTCCT
>NW_021334763.1:0-235 GCF_001605985.2 Dendrobium catenatum
TCTATCCTGCTGGTTTTGGTGATGTTTATGTGGGTTGTGTTGTTATGAGTGTTGGGCTGTGTTGTATGTGTTGTTGGAAGGTTCTTTAGCTTTAATTTTATTTTTGAAGTTGCTTTTCTTGGGGAGTTTTTGCTCTGGAGTTGTGTTTTTTAGTTTCACTGGGTTTCTTTGGTGTTTGTTGGTAGGTTTATCACTTGAAGGTTGGGCGGCATTTTTATTTTTGTTGAAAGCATTG
>NW_021334764.1:0-310 GCF_001605985.2 Dendrobium catenatum
GTCTATAAATCTATGCCGTCCATGTCCATATCAATATGAATAATCAATAGTCAATAGTATCAATGCTCAATGATCAATCAATGAAGTCAATGAATCCGTACGATAAGAAATCAAATCCATCAATATCAATAAATAAATCGGCAATCAATAAATCAATGCAGATCAGGAAATCCATACGATGCAATAACATATACATGCAAATCCATACAACGGTCTTGCTCGACAAGCACAAACACTAGTCATGATCAATAGTGTTGTTGTAGAATCTATATTTCTGTTGTAGAATCCATATTGCTGTTGTAGATATCCG
>NW_021334765.1:0-225 GCF_001605985.2 Dendrobium catenatum
GGACAGAGAAGCTGCTGTAACCTAGAGTGATGTGCAGGTACTCACGTGGGAGGGTGGTGAGAAGCTTGTAGAGCTTGGACGGGTCGGTTTCCTGTGAGGAAGTAAGAGGGAGCAAAGGGGATTTTGGAGCAGTTTGGCTTTGAACCTTCTACCGGAACTAGACAGGGAGATCGGACAGAACTTCTTTTTTGTTTGGTGTCACAGGATTTGGATTTTACTACTGAA
>NW_021334766.1:0-209 GCF_001605985.2 Dendrobium catenatum
TATTGAGTTCAATTGTAGGATTTGGTTATTTGTTGGGATATTGAGCTCATTATATGTGATTGAATGATTTTAGGTTGGGATAAAAGAGTAGGAGTGTGAGATTGATCGGAATCCTTCAAGAAAGTTCTTGTTATTTTAGCTATTATTTTATATACATGACATATTAGTTATGATATGATTGTATAGATCCTGAGTTCTGAGTAATATAC
>NW_021334767.1:0-246 GCF_001605985.2 Dendrobium catenatum
CAAATTTATGTACTAATAGTATCAGCTACCCAAAATATTCAATTTCTAGGTCACTGACGCTCCAGAGATTCATTCTAATGGATTTCATGTGAAGTTTGATATCACTGAGGGACAGATTGGTTTTGTTCTTCCAACAGTCATTCCTCCATTTGATGCTGACACCTTGAAGCAGTACTTATATGGTGAAGGTTATCAAGGTAGCGACATCACATGGAACACTTGTATCTTTCTTCCATTTAGGTCCCA
>NW_021334768.1:0-1260 GCF_001605985.2 Dendrobium catenatum
GGGGTTGGTTTAAAGGAGTCTATTGTAAAGGCTTCTCCACATAGCTGTGGGATCTAAAGAAGAGACACTTATACTCGGAGGGTGCCTCCGAGGAGTGGACATAGGTCAAGGATTGACTGAATTACTATAAATCCAATGTGATCTTTCTTTGTTTTGCTTCCGCAATTATTTATTTTTCGTACTCTGATTTCTATGATGATTTTGGTTTCAATTTTGTGCTTCACCTAAAGAAAAATTTTAAAATACCAATTCACCTCCTCCCGCCCCCCCTCTTGGTTAGCCTCGAGCTAGTTCTTAAGGGCTTAACATCCCTAACGAACTTTCAGAAACCCCGTCTTAAACCTAATCTACCTTAATCCAAATCCTCTCAAGTTGTTTGGAGATATTATAGAACCTTCCTAGAGGCATTTCCAGCCCTTGGATGCATATCTAATGGCCCTCAATCCTCCCATGGGCTTAAATGAGACAAATGGACCTTTCCACCTAAGCTTGTCCTTATGTCATTTGATCTCCAGCCCCTAACCACCCCAGGGACAGGTGGCCTAATCCTAGAGAGTCGCAAGTCAATCCAAGCCATTCATTTGTCCAAGGAACATTTGAATAGGGTGTAAACCCTCATTTGAGATTCATTCTATTCTAGCCTTTCTCTCACCACCTCAAGCCCCTACAATCGAGCTCCCTGCTCATTCAACCTCTCAAATATTCCCCCTTCACGTCCAGACCAAAATCTGGCCATTAAACTAATCCAGCAAGTGGATTCCGGTGAACTCATGCTCAAGTCCATCGAAGCTCCCGTTCATTTGAATCGCAGCTCGTTTGGATGTGGATTCAACTGGGAACTAAATCGTGGACAATCTACAAGCTCAGAGAATCCAAAAGTGGTTTAATCCATCTATAATCTAGGTAAAAAACCTTAACCCTAGATCTGATACACTATATTAAATATCTTTATCTACAGTTCATTTTAAATTTTAAAATTAAATCCCAAAAATTTCTATTCATCTAGTAGATCTAGGTCCAAAATTTCATTGCGTTTGGTTAACTGAGTCGAATGAATGAGTGAAAAATCAAATCCTAGGGTGTCACTCGTAGTCCCCTCTGAGTGTACATTTTTTGGATCGTTGATCGCTCGATCAATGGTCCATATTTAGCCATTTGATGGTACTTCCTGCCCGTTTATTTGATTTAGTGCTTAGTTGTTACTCCGATGAGATTTGGGCCCTTGATCTTGATCGTTGATTCTTTAAAACAAATGATCCG
>NW_021334769.1:0-253 GCF_001605985.2 Dendrobium catenatum
TTCTTATTTTATGTTGTTTTGGTTTGGTTTCATTTTAGTTTTCTTCTGCTTTTGTTTTCACTCAAAAAAAAAAGTATTGGGATCAGATGATGGTATTTACTCTCTTTTACAAAAACATAAAATAAAAAAACATAATTGAAAACATAAAACAAAAAACATTAATCTTCAACTGCATAGTTTTTTCTATTTAATAATCCATAATAAATTGCAGCCAATCACTAATTATTCTAATTCACCCTTTTTAAGTCCTACT
>NW_021334770.1:0-321 GCF_001605985.2 Dendrobium catenatum
TCAATTTTGAGCCCATTATGAGATCTCTAACCCTAGAGTCTAAATCAAAATCCAAAGGCTGTAAAACCTTCAAATATTTACTCCTATGCCATTGGACCTAACACCTTAAAGATTCTGGTCTTGGAGCCATCATCAAAGCCTCCAATCACTTCTAGACCTTTGATTGTAACCCATTGAACAGTAAATTACATTTTTCAAACCCATTTTTGATCCTAGTTGACCAATGGGTCAAAATTAACCAAAATAGCACTATGGGAATTCAAATGCCCATTTCAACTCAAATAAACTCCAAATTCTTTGAAACCACTTTCAACAAGTTTC
>NW_021334771.1:0-249 GCF_001605985.2 Dendrobium catenatum
ACATGTTCGTACTGTACGATTTATTTTAAATACTTACATAAATTAACCCGTAATTAGTGCATGAAATCCAGGCCTAATTAAATTTCGAACATCGTACTGTATGAACTGGATCGTATCATACGATGAACAGAGACGAAGTTTGATCGTCCCGGATATCGTCTTGGACGATCTCTTATTTTTTATCTCATCGTACTGTACGATAGTGATCGTACCATACGATGAACAGAGACGACATTTGGTCATTCAGAT
>NW_021334772.1:0-409 GCF_001605985.2 Dendrobium catenatum
ATCACATTATAAAAAATCTCAAATAAATATTTAAAACGATCAGAACAGTCATACTGATAACATATCAAAAGTTATAATGATAAAAGTTACTAAAATCTAATAAAATTGAATTTTTGTAAAAACCAATTTATAAAAGATTTCAAAAGATCAAAATTGACCGAAAAAAAAATCCCAAAACACCAAATAAGTGAAAATTGATATAGACAAAACATAACCAACCTTGATTTGAGCAACTTTTAAAACTGGGTCGGTGTCTGAAAATGACCCAAAGTGACTCAAATTAGAATTTCTCTCTCCTAAAACCCTCTCTATGTCTCTCTAATTCTAATTCAGCTACCCAAAGAAACAAAATAGAATGAATAGTATATTTGAGTATTTTTTATATTAAAATTTGTTCTAGCATTGCAGT
>NW_021334773.1:0-293 GCF_001605985.2 Dendrobium catenatum
ACAAAAGGAGCAAGCAGCATTAACATCAATCCCTCTCACAATAAGATGATCAGCAGTTTTCAATTTACCGAGCATAGCCATCCAGGCATAAGACGAAAATCGGAGTGATTTATTCTTATGCCAAATAAATTTATGCCAGAGTACTTCCTCTAATAAACCAAAATAATTATTGTAAAAGGTAGAGAATGATGGATTAAGAGAACCATCCCAGAAAATCTCCAAATTCTCGCTAAAGCTACATTCCAAGAGTTCTGATAGCAGCAAGTTAGGAGTGGAAGAAGGAAGCATCCATC
>NW_021334774.1:0-8516 GCF_001605985.2 Dendrobium catenatum
TGTTTCGAGAGTCCACAGAGACTATCCTCTCACATTATAATTATGGTTTCTCATTCTGCACAATATAACTTGAACAGTTATCTTAATTATAATAAGTATTATAAAAATATGTACACCACTAATATTATGAAAACATATTAAAAAAAAAAAACTAGAATGTGAATAATCGAGGCTCCATGGGTCCCTAAAGATCAAGATATATACCCTATCTCCATAATTGTGAAGGCAACGCCTTCAATAACTAACAAATCAACCATGTCAAGAACTCACAATGATAAAATCCAATTAGCTACCTTACTATAAAATATTTCTTTTTTTTTCCTTATAAAATTATTTTTCTTAATGATTATATAAACTTCAAGTATTTGCTGCATAAACATAAGTATCAACAGACCGAGAAACAAAGAAGAAAAATAAGTGGTGAATTTAGGTCTTGTTTGAGACAGCTTCTTACTGCTTCTTAAAGCGATTTTTTAGTGCAAAAATTAAAATTTTTACAGTCAAATAAAACCGTTTAAAGAAGGCAGTAAGAAAGCCGCGCCCAAACAAACCCTTATATGGACCGCTTTAGTTCCATGTTTACAAAACTGCCATACTACTAAGTACATGCATTAAAAGCTGTCTGATAGACTAAAGCAATTTGCTTTTGGAAAAATTATAATGATGCAGAGGTCCACTGTAATTTTGCATTCGGTATAGCCAATTTAAATCTGACACCCAACCTGATCCAATACTCGTTTTTTTACTTTAAAAAAAAAAAAAGAAGTCCATGAAAACGTCAAATATTTAGATGTTTGACAAAATACACTTTTGATAACCTGCTAGGAAAGAAACACGAGAAATAGATGATGATATAGAAAATTGGTTTGGACAACTACTTTAAATAGAAAAGTGGCTAATTTTTTTTTTGCTTGGTTAATCACTTAATATCAAACTTAAATGATACTTAGTTTAAAAAAACTTCTTAATTTTATCATGACTTAATATTTTCCCTTAAAATAGATATAAATAAATATTAAAAATTAACATGTATATGTGGATTTCAACTTGTTTTAAATAGCTTTGGGCAATTAAATTTAAATTTTTGTTAAGTAGGCTTAATTAATGTGGTAATATTGTGAAGCCTACTGTAGGAGATATGAAAGCTAATAATATTTTTGAATTAATTATATTTATTACATACTCTATATTCAAAATTAATTTATATTCATATTTATAAATAATTCAATTAATTGAACTCAATACTGCTTAATATTGATTATATAAGGATTTGAGTTAAAAAAATTATTGTCAGAGCATAAATCAAACAATAATTTTTAATTTATGACCAAGCATTAATTATTGAGATGTGTCTTCTTTCCTCTTCTTACTTCAATCAGAAACAATGCCTAAAATTCAAAATATATTATTAATTAAGATAAGCTAAATTTTAATTTTCCAGAATAATTTGAATTTACCAAGAGAAGTGAAATATAACAAATTATAATTTCCTAGTTTAAATTTGAATGCCAATTAAAAGTTTAAAAATATTCCATTAAAATATACATATATACTGATAAGATTAATCTTCATTATCTTTATAAAAAATTAATAATGAGACATATAATCTTTTTAGAATAAAAATGTTCAAATCTAGTTTAATCCTCAGTTGTTAAATCTCTCTGCTGAATTCCTTTCCAAGGCTTAGGACCATTAAGTAATTTATCAAATAATATTTAATTTTATTAATTTGCAGCCCTAATCACGCATCCACATTCTTTCTTTCTCTGATTAAGTAAATCTATTGAAGAAATATTTTTTTTAATGAATGTTTAGAACTTTATTCGTGTGAGCATTTTTTTTTATCAACCAATATTATCTGATTTTATAAAGCTAATCCTTCTAATGAACATACTTTGAAAATGTCGAATCAAAAGATGGTGGCTTTTCTTCCTATTCAGATTTAATTAATACTGAAGCAAGGAGAATCACTTAAACTGCGGTAGTAAAAACAGAGCATGAGTAGGATGCAGGAATAGAAGAGAGAAAGGAGATGTGGCTTCCTTAGGTACAAGGAAGTTGGGTCGATGTCCTGTATGTTGGGACTAAATAAGGCTTTGTTTGGGGAAACGGAATTATCTAACTGCTGTTCTTAAAGCTGCTTTCTAATATATAAACTTTAGAATTTTTAATGCTTAGAAAAGCTGCTTAAGAAGGCAAATAAAAAATCTGTCCAACGAAGCATAAATCCACCTATGAATACTGCACATTTTTGGCAGGATCATTGATTTCTTTTTCAGGTTAAAAGCACTAATAGGTTGATCGCTCATCCACTCAAAAATGCTTATATCTTTAGCATTGAGAGCCGTAAAAATTAGTTTGGTTAAGATGTTCCTCCAATACATTTCAATGCATCATCCAAGCGCCCCTATATCTCATACTCCTGGATAACACTTATGAAATTGCTTTATAGTCAACAAATGTCAGATCTTTTATTCTCGTACAAAATACATTGAGATGGATTGTCATTTCATCAGAGCCTGCATTCAAACCAAACAAATTAAATTGTACACTCAAAAAATAATAAGGTAACGTAATAAAGTAAAATAACACGCTCGAAACCAAGCAGTGAAAACTCAAGATCAAACCAAAGTAAATTAAGTACAATCAAGTTGTTTCAGAGTCAACACAGTCCGTGGCGCAGATTTCCTTAATCAGAACGTTCAAACACAAAATTTAGTTTTATTTGATAGATGATTTTTTTTTTATTATTTTTTTAACGTTATTTTATATATTTTTTTAAATTATATAATATGATATTTAAAAATTTGAGAAACTGTAAAAAATATAAATATCAACTGAGAAGGCCTTGAATCAAATAAAAATTATAATTACATAATGCATTATGAAGAATGGAGTCGTAAGCATTATATATAATTTTTAATTACGTCATGACAATCGGCATATGATTCATAAGAGGGCAATAAAGTGTTAAGTAAAAAATGCAGGTGACAAGGAGTGATAATGGTCCAGGGAAATAATCCCAATTCTAGATGATGGACAGTCGCAATGCGGTGCTTGGAATATTGATCATTGAATAGAGCTACAAATTCTTTAATCTCTAGGCTCTCCTAATTCTTTTCATATGAAGATATTGGTGTAATTTATATCTTTTGAAAAGTAAGTATTGCCTTTGGAAGAAAATATTTTGTTGTGATAGAACTATTTAATACTCTCTTTTAGAAATATACATAATGTCGACTTGAAAATTATAATATTATAAAGACAATTATTGAGAAATATAAACGAGAACATAATTAGTGGCCAAATTATAGAAAGTTGGTCAACAATTAATTAAGCATTATGAAGAGCCACAGTTGACTGTTGATCTCATACTTATTTTTAAATTGTCAAGTCGCTTAATTAATCATCACACGCGAAGTTAAACTCACTTTGAGCCCTCTTTGGTGATCCTACATCTCATGCCTACCGTTGCGCACATATATTTAGTCCCCAATTGTACTTTATCCTCCTAAAGCACACATCACATAATTTGTTCAAAAGTTATGATCTGAGGCAAGATCTATCACTAAAATGTAAAAATTTTAAAAATAATCAATATTAAGATTGTGCATGTCAAAACATTCGCGAATCTTAGGTAAATAAATAGTTTAACATTATTATGTTTGCGACGAAGATCCAAACACTTAACAAAGAATTAAAAAAGAGGAGATGACAAGCATTGTAAGAGAATACCAAATTTTTGACGTGAAAAACTCTAAAAAGGGAAAAAACTAATAAGCCATAACTCAATTAAAGTTGATTCCATTAAGTAATTTGCATGGTGTGATTAGCAAGGAAGCCAGTTGGCGAGGTCGACTTTATGAGCCTATGAAAAGAATACAATAGGCAATGGCGGAGCCAGAAAATATCTCTAGGGGGCCTAAAATTTTTTATTATATTGATTATTTTCCTTCAACTTTACATCCAGATTTAAGACCAATATAATCAATATAAAAAATGATAAAACTTTTTAGTGTATAGATTTATTTTTTCCTTCACAAAATTCACTATCAATCTCAAATTACTCGATTTCTGCTAGAAAGAAATGTTTAAATATTATTAACTAAATATGTGATAATTAAATATATTAACAAAACGTGATATTAAAAAATCTTCATTTCAAAAAAAAAACATCATAAAATCTCTTTAAGATCGAATCATATAGGATTAACTAATATCAATCAAGAAAAAAAATGTAAAGTGAATATGGAAAATTAAATTGGAGTGATATTTGAAATGGATGACCGATGTTAATTTTTTATCTGTGGCTGTTTATTGGGCCATTAAATGTCTTATGATATCATAATTCGGTGATCTTTGAGCTTGTTAGATTATTGTCTGTCTAGTCGCTCGATGTCGACATATAAGCATGTTATACTTTGGAGACCGTGTTGACAATCCAAATTATGGTTTGAACCTTCCAAATATGCTTCGGGTCTTTGATTTGGAGTCATTTGGGTTCGGATTGATTGTTTAATTTGGTGTCGTATTAGTTTGTGTTTTTGAGACGTTCAGTTCAAAGTGTTTTCAACTATAAGTTTACTGAAAAACGGAGCTCAGAGGTCTCCCGAATTAATTTTTGAAGTTACAACTTAATTTTGTATTGAGATTAAAAAAAAATTTCAATTTTTTTAGGGGGGCCACGAAGCATATTTGGAAGTTTACTGAATCGGTGTTGTCTAGCAGAATTCACTAACCATTTGACAACACCTTCCCTGTAGACTACATGTAATATAGAATTGTGAAATACATAATTCTTATATATGAAAATAAAAAAGGATTTTTTTTTCTTGGAAATTTGGACAACTGCTTGTTATTTAAGGATGAGCGAAATAGTTAAATGCTAGTTTTGTTAAGGAAAAAAGATTCAACGGTGGGGCAAATTGAGATCTTCCAAGTTCACTCCATGAATACAATAGCGAAAGATGTCAAAGAACAGTGGCGATAGGGAACGGGAGGTCGTAGAATAGTAGTTGGCGTGATGGAGGTCTGAGGTTTATAGTCCGAGCCTCAGTAATGGTACCACAGGAACATAATTGGGTGATGATTGTCTATGGACCAATAGATAACAGCAATTATTGTCAAAAGACAATAGTTGTGCTCAATGGATGACCAAGAACAATAGATAGCGACAGTGGCCGGATTCGTTCGGACATCAATCCAGATGCGTACGTCACCCAGATACACCCGTGCCTAAGTTGTATCCGGGTGACGTAGCGCATCTGATTGGTGTCCGGACAGTTCCGGTCCACGACACTTAATAATTCGCCAAGAACTAAAGGGCTCTTGGCAACAGTAGAATTAACTTTAGTTTGGATTTTAGTAATCGTTATAAATGTTGAAATTTAGTAAATCTAAGTATTTTAAATCATGAAAAGTCTTACGAAGATAACTGTTAACTCATGGTTAAATCATATAAAATTGTTTCCAATGATATTTCAGGTTTTAAGATGATTAGTGTATTAAATAACTCAAATTTAAATGTTTTTTAATTTAATTTAATAATATTTAATATTAGTTAGACTTATTAATTAAAAGCAGTATTTAAAATTAATTATTTCAATTTAATTTAAATATTTTTTAATTACTAAGTATACTATTAGTTATCTACTTAATTATTTAAATTTCTGTCATTGACTAATTAAATTGGTAAATTATTAATTAATATTTAATATTAAATTACGTAGTATTTCATTAGCTTTGTCATTTTTTTTATTATTTCACTCCTTAGGTCTTTGTAGGATTTGCGTTTCCTTTTTTTCTTCATTTGATTAGTTGATCTCATAAGGTAGTTTCGAACATGTCCTTAAAGTTTAATTCTTCACCTCCTCAAATGAGTCGGATCAGAAGTTAGACAAATAGACAACATTCTTTCTTCGCCTCCTTCAACGATGATGGGGTCTCTCACTATGGAAAAATTATTATGTGCAGATTTTAGACCCCAATAAAAATGCGTCATGTTTGATACCGAGCTCAGTACTGAACGGCACGGCAGCTCTTTGTCCTGCCAAATTGCATGCTCTAGTTTTCGGAGGGGGGCACGTGGCCCATAGCGGCCCCTGCATGTATTAATACAAATACAAATAATATTTATGAATATTCATAATTTGAGCATGTATATGTATGCATGTACATATAAATACTTGTAAGTATGCATGCACGTACATATTCATGTGATACCTGCTAGAAAATGTGGAAGATGAGAATTCTCATCTTAACATTGCCCAAAGATTAACATACACAGAGATAAGAAAGTTAGTAGGAGCCACCGAAAATTTATGTGAAAATTCTAAAAATGCATTGAGATTCACGATGAACATTAAATCTTTATAGAGACATCAAAGAATAACATTTTAGGAATTTTAATTAAAATAATCAAACACTCAATTAGAGGATTATATAATAATTTTCTTGATCATAAATCATTTTTTATATATCTAGAAGTAAGATCATTTAACCCCTCAAATATTATAGTAAAAAATCTACCGATACTTTAAATTATTGATTTAAGCTCATTTGGGCTTGAATAAAAAATGCAGCCAAGTTCATTTTGTCAAAACTTTTCGTTTAGATTGTAATACTAAAATCAAAATTTGAATGACTGACGATCGATAGTGGTTAGAAATCTCGTAGTAGGTGTGTAGTAGTGGTCAGAAATATTGTTATCTGGTGACGGAGGTCGGAAAGAAAGTAGTCGGCAAACAACAATAGTCAGAAAGATCGTCGTCTGGCGAAGTATATCGGAAAGATCGTAGTCTAGAGACGGAGGCCAGAAGGATAGTAGTCGGCGGGTTATAGTGGTCAGAAAGATCGTTGTTTAACGATAGAGGTCGGAAAGATCATAGTTGTCGGCAATAGTGGTATGAATGACCGTTGTCTGTTGACGGAGGTCGAAAAAACTGTTGTCTAGTAACAGAGATCTGAAGAACCATAGTTGACGGGCGATAGTGGTCAAAAAGACTATTATATGCGGACGGATGTCTGAAAGATAATAGTCGGCGAGCGACAATGCTCAGAAAGTTTGTTGTCTTGCAACAAAGGTCGGAAAGATAGTTGTCGATGGGCGACAGTGATCAGAACAACTGTAGTATAACAACGGAGGTCGGAAAGACTGTAGTTGGTAGGCAACAAAGGTCGTAAGACCACAGTCAGCGGGCGACAGTGTTCAGAATGGTCGTTGTCTGGAGACGGAGGACGGATAGATCGTAGTCAGCGGGTGACAGTGATTAGAAAGACTATTAACTGGCGACAAAAATCAAAAAGATCATAGTCTTGCGATGGAAGTTGGAAGGGTCGTAGTCTGAGGGTGACAGTGGTCATAAAGATCGTTGTCTAGTGAAGAAGGTCGGAAGGACTGACGATAGTCGATAGTCCTTTGTAAATCCAAGTTCAATAGATGGCCATGGCCGGGCAAAATTCCAGTGTAAGTCGGTGGCCATGCAGATGTCTGACATCATTCAATGGTCTGGCAGAAGTTCGGCGATAGTCCGATAATGGTTGATGGTTCGTCAAAAGTCTGACAATGGTCGGTGGTCCGACGAAAGTCTGGTCGATGGTTCAGGAGGGACTTAGTAGCAAGAGAGATCTCAGATGTCTCTTCCTTCTTCCTCTTCTTCTCATCCTCCGTTTTTTATGAAGAAGAGGGAGGGAGTCTATATTTATAATTTTTGGGAAGTGACATGGCTAGTAAATATCGAAAATATTAAGAATAGGTTATGAGTGTTTTGGATGGATGGTCGATATTGATCCATTTATCGTGGATCGTTACTAAGCATTTAAATGTTTTAGTGATATCAGAATTTGGCAATCTTGGGCTCATTGGATTCGTCTTGTCGGGCCGCTCGATTCGACTAAAAGCATGTCACTTTTGGAAATCATATGGTCTTCCAACTTATATTTTGAAACTTCTAAATTCACTTAAGACCCTTGATATGGACGGCCCATTTGGAGTCATGAGTTGAATTTGGTGCCTTAATTTTGTCTTTTAGAGAAGTTCAAGTGCAAATTGGAGTTCGGATTGTCCCAAATTTAATTTTTAAATTTTCCAACTTGATTTTACTTCAAAATTTGTGTGTGATCAAAATTAATTTTTGATACTATATCAATCTTAATATTATTTTTTTTAAAAAAAAAAATTAATTAAAACATCAAAACATGATCAATGGATCTTTGTTGACATATTGATGATCATATTTTGTGTATATAAACATTATTAATTTTTCATCAAGCTTCACATTATTGAATAAAATTTTATTTATGTTTGACCTATAAAATGAATCTGATTAAAACTAATCAAACATAACCGCACACATAAATCTTATTTGATAGATCTATCAAACTCAAGCAGAGAAATCGGAGATCTTTTATTCCTGAACCACACAGCACTGCAAAAGTTTCGTGGTCGGTTAATGAGAAGAACTGGGCTCCTTAACATAGCTTCCCAGGCGCACGACAATGCCATCGATATCTCGAAC
>NW_021334775.1:0-217 GCF_001605985.2 Dendrobium catenatum
AAAAAACTTTCTGTGTCTTTGTCTTTCCTTTCTTGTAGTTTGCTTTGTCATCTCCTTTCTCCTTTGCTGGTTGACTCTTCAGATTGGGGCAATTAGTTCGAAGATGGCCTGGCTTCCTACACTCAAAACAAAGTATATCAGATGAAACCTTATTGGACCTTGAGCTCTTACCTTTATTCCAACTGTTCTGATGACGTTTTTGTTTTCTCTTCAGGAG
>NW_021334776.1:0-244 GCF_001605985.2 Dendrobium catenatum
ATAAAATAAAGTGGTATTTATGTAAATTTCCATTATTTTTTTTATAAAAATCCAAAAGAGCAAAAGTAATAGTTTTATAAGTTACTTATGCTAAATTTTGGGTAATTGATATTGAGATTTCAAAAGAATATTTTGAGAGATAAATTTTAAAGAACCATTTCATCCCCCCCCCGCCCCTTTCAGTTTACCTTGGGAAGTTGAAGTGGTTTAATAACCAATCTTTGAACTTTCAATTGCTATCACG
>NW_021334777.1:0-502 GCF_001605985.2 Dendrobium catenatum
CCCATCTTCCTTCCAAAATTTACCCCGGAACTTAATTAGTTAAAACTCCCTCGCCGAATAAAAAAGAGAAAGCACGGCGGGGAGGCCGGGGTCGAATTTTTGGAGCCCACAGCAATAGGCACTAAAGATCCATACACTCCTTTCTTTGGCATGGTGGGGGTTGAAGATTTCACAACTGCGGTGTTCTCGTCCGAGGGCACCTACTGTACACGCATTTTTCTAGTGTGATGGGAGGCCAAGTTTTTCATAGTTTTCTCCTAAACAGGGGAGGCGCCGGGAGACTGCCAAAATTTTGGATGAAAATATAACTAAATTTGGGACTTGATCGAATATTAAATAGACAAAGATTTGGATTTAAACAAAACAAAAGGACTTTAGTGAACTCAAACTTCAAATGAACTTGAAAGACAGCATAAGCTTAAACAAGAACATGAATTGAACCTACTTCAGACTTGAATTGACAATAAGTTAACATAAGAGATTGAACCATAAGAAGCATGAT
>NW_021334778.1:0-306 GCF_001605985.2 Dendrobium catenatum
TGTCTCTCTCTCTCCCTCTCTTGCTCTCTCTCTCTCTCCTCTCTCACTCTCCCTCTCTCTTCCTTCCTCTTTCTTGAATTCTTTATATCTCTTGTTCTCTCTCTCTCACTCTCTCTCTCTTACTCTCTCTCACTTACTCTCTCAGCTCTCTCTCTCTCTCTCTTTCTCTTTCACTCTCTTGCACTCACCCTTGCTCCTTGCACTCTCTTGCTCTCTCCCTTAATCCTTTTTGCTCTCTCTCTCTCTCTCTCGCATTCTCTTGCTCTCTCCCTTGCTTGTTCTATCTCTCTATCTCTCTCTCTCTTG
>NW_021334779.1:0-232 GCF_001605985.2 Dendrobium catenatum
AATATTTTATTGAGATAATGAGTTGTCAACTTCCATGAAAGAATCAGACGATATAAGTAGAGGAAAACGTCACTTATCTTGATCTGTTGATTGAGAATTTTGACTATCAGTCAAGAGGTATTAGATTTGAAGCTTGCTGCTTCGTTTGGGAAGGCTTTATTTCTGCTTCTTAAAGCAACTTTTTATTATAAAAAAATAATTTTTGTACTAAAAACTTACTTTAATTGAGATG
>NW_021334780.1:0-825 GCF_001605985.2 Dendrobium catenatum
AATCTCTACTCTTTTCTTCAAGATATAACAATAAAATATTAAGGTATGAAATCAACATTAATATTTCCTCTTTATATGTTCATTTCCCATATCATTCACTTCCCTTAATCAACAAAGAAGAATATAGATGAGGATGTAGAAGAGAGAGATCAAGAAGAAGAAAATTTACCACTTTTTGGTACCTTTGATCGAACAAATCGCAGCAGAGAGGGATTCGTTCGGGGTCCCTAGGGCTGGCGACGGACTTACAAATCTTTCGAACAGGAGAGGGAGTTCGGGATTTCTGTATGAGAGGGATTCTTCGAGTTTCTGTGTGAGAGGGAGGCTTCAGGTATGTGTCATGTATTAGAGGATGAGGGGCGTTTTTTTTTTTTGTCATGAGAGATCATCAGATGGTGGTTTTTGTCATGAGAGATGATGAGATGGTGGTTTGTGAGAGAGAGATCTTGGGAGAGAGATCATGGGAGAGAGAGATCAGGGGAGAGAGATCATGGGAGAGAGAGAGTGGGTGGTTATGGGCTGTTGATGAACCCTTTGATCATGGACCGTTCGTTGGACATTTAAAGGCCTTAATGATTTCGGAATTCCGTTATCTTGGGCTCATTGGATTCGTCTCGTCGAGCCGTTCGATTCGACTATAAGCTCGTCAAAATCGGAGACTGTTTGGTAACTCAAATTGCAGTTTGAACCTTCCAACAGCGCTTTGAGCCCTTAATTCAAACTCATTTGGGCTCGGATTGGGTTGATCTTGGTGTCGCTAGGTTTGTATTCACGAGATGCTCAGTTCAACTATAAGTTTGCTGAAATCGGAGTTCGGATGGTCTT
>NW_021334781.1:0-312 GCF_001605985.2 Dendrobium catenatum
AAATGGGCTGAAGCAGTTCCATTCAAAGAAGTCACTACTCATCATGTGATCAACTTCTTTACTCATAATATTGTCTACAGATTTGATGTTCCACGCCGTATAATCTCAGACAACAATTCAGCTTTCAAAAGTACCAAAATTTACAAATTTATTGAGCAGCATAAAATTGATCGGCGATATTCATCGATTTATAATCCAAGGGCAAATGGATTAGCAAAAGCCTTCAACAAAACGCTCGTAAAGCTGCTCAAGAAATTCTTACTAAGAATAAAAGGGAATGGCATACTAAGATGGCAGAAGCATTATGGGCAT
>NW_021334782.1:0-520 GCF_001605985.2 Dendrobium catenatum
TGAATTGAACAGCCTAGGCAAGGGTATTTATAGGAAATTCCGTAAGTCGTACAGTACGATCTTGTATCATACAGTACGATATCCAATTAATATTCTGATCGATCGTTTCAGAAAAAGGCAGTCAACTCGTACAGTACGATATGTATCGTACAGTACGATCAGGCGAATATCGATCGTCCCGAGGCCCTCAGTACGACTTTTAACCAAAAGTTTTGTACTGTACGAATAGGTGGATTGTACAGTACGATACATAATAAATATCGTACCGAACAGCTTTAACTCAAATTTGTCCTTTTGTGATGATGTGGATCGTACCGTACGAAACGGAGGTATCGTACAGTACGATACTCAATAATGTCGTACCAACCGGATTTAATTCGTCCCAATCCATTATTGACGTGGATCGTATTGTACGAAGAAGAGGAATCGTACAATACGGTAGGTCATTATGCGGGAAGATTATCATTTAGTACGATGTACATCGTACAGTACGATCAACAGAGCTGAAATCTGCCTACTG
>NW_021334783.1:0-283 GCF_001605985.2 Dendrobium catenatum
AGCACTTTATTTTGAGATTTAAAATTTTTCTAAAATTGATTATAAGCTTTATACATATCAAGATTTTTTATGAGATTTTTCTTGTATTAAAATTAGGTTTAATTTTTAACCCCATAAAAAAACTCAAATCTTCATGAAATTTAAGTCATAGACCTTTGAGGGTCTAAGAATCCATCTCAAAAAATTTGAGCTCATTTAAAATTGTCTTTAATTTTTAATGATTTATTGATTTTAAAATTAGATTATTTTAAGAAAAAAGTAAACATTTTTTAAAAAAAAATTT
>NW_021334784.1:0-702 GCF_001605985.2 Dendrobium catenatum
TGTCTCACCATGTGAAGTCCAATATTAATATTCTAGAATAAACTCTCTATGATATTGTTCAACATTAATTTCATCTGGTGTAAGATAGGCTTTCTTTTTATGTTTGGAATATGGATAACAAAACCTTCCCTTCGATATAAAGGTAATCAATAGACTGCCTTGATGAAAATTTTCATTTTGTTCAAGAATTCATTTGTTAACATCTTGTGTCCTAACAATTGTTTGGTTATACATCTAATATTTATGATTTCAAGCATCCATAGCACACTTCGGCTATAAATTCTTACGACCAAACAATGACATTTGTATCAATTTAATGTTATTTATATATATCATGAGATCTTATGGTTTCTTTCTCTAATAAAGGAAGCGCCGCTCTTGTGTTCTAGGGTTTTTTCTCTGCCCGTCTTCTCGTGCCTCCCCTGTTCTAGGTACGAGATATGTTTGCTTGTTTCACCTGGTGTATTTTCGAGTGTCTGGCCCTTTCGGGCCATGCTGCGATGGCGGGGGAGGCATCCTCTACGCCTTGGGGTAATGTCTCTTCTAAAAGTCAAGATCAAAACAAAGGTTTTTTCAACATTGATGCAGATGCTGCTTCTCCCTCTAAATCTAGATCTTTTAAAGATGTTCTAGCTGGATCGGCAGGTGATACCTTATCTTCTCTTACTCCTTCGACTTTTAACGGCGTGCCTGCTGTTTTAA
>NW_021334785.1:0-241 GCF_001605985.2 Dendrobium catenatum
GTACCCTATTAACTCGGGATATTTTTGGGGTGAAAGGCCCTCGTGCTTAAGAGGCACGAGTCTTAGGTTAAAGCTGTGTGTAGGTTAGATTTTTTATCAGAATTCGTGTGTGTGTTGTTGTGTGATTAAATTTATGTGTAGTTTGTTGTATGTTTCTAAGTGAAAGGATCTTAAGAAAAAGAGTTTACAGGTGAAGGGAAGTGCTGTACAAATTACGAGGTATGTTGCAATGTTAAGAATT
>NW_021334786.1:0-327 GCF_001605985.2 Dendrobium catenatum
CTGATTTGTGCTTGCATCTTTTCCCTCAAGAAATCACCAGAGTTTGTATATTATTTTTAAAGTAAAATTCTCTTTGATCAAGCAAAACCAAGGGCCTAATTATAATTGGGTTTTTTTTCCTATGTTATATACGCACAAGTGAATCTTGGGAAGTGGTTCTTCTTAGTTTTGGGAGAGTACAGTAGGAAAAACCGTGAGAAATGAAAAAGTAAATACATCATCAAAAAATAGTGAGTGATGAAAAAGTAAATACATGATGGAACTTCTATTAGATCTCCCTTTAAAATCAGCTGCTCGGTTTAAGTGAATACATATCCTCTTTCTCGT
>NW_021334787.1:0-496 GCF_001605985.2 Dendrobium catenatum
GTCATCTATCTATTTGTGGAATTTTGTTTAAATCCAATCATGTAGGCAAGTCCTATGAAAATCAGTCTCAATCATATTAATCATGTTTTCATGAATCAGTCATTTAAGTCAAATGGCTTTCATATCAAAAGTCATCACTTCCTGCTCGACGTATCATATTATATCAATTTGCCTCATTATGGTTCCTTTTTTATATCATTTAGTATTACATCACAAATCTTATTTTAAAGAAACGCTCGTTGTCCATAAAAAATATCTTGCTTTCATATATACACTTCCCATAAAATTAAGATAAAATCATTATAATTAAAATACAATAATATAGAGAGAGAGAGAGAGAGAGAGAGAGAGAGAGAGAGAGAGGAAGGATTCACATTAAAGCGTGGGATGGATGAAAAAATATGATGGAATAATATTTGGAATATTGGTTACTTTGTATCCTAATTTAGAATAAATGAAATTTTGTCATCCGCTAATTGAAATATGGATTTGCCTA
>NW_021334788.1:0-287 GCF_001605985.2 Dendrobium catenatum
CCCCTTTCTCTTCTTCTTCCCTTCTTCTTCTCTCTTTTCACTCCCCCCCCCTGTGTAGAATGAGGGCTCTATTTATAATTTTTCTGGAGTGGCATGGCCTGTAAATAGATGAGAGATCAAGGGCGAAACGGTAGTGGTTTGAATGGACCGCCAATATTGAATCTCCTTATCGTGGACCGTTCGTTGGACATTTGAAGCACTTAGTGATGTCGGAATTCGGCGATCTTGGGCTCGTTTGATTCGTCTCATTGAGCCGTTTGATTCGAGTATAAGCTCGTTAAAATCGG
>NW_021334789.1:0-465 GCF_001605985.2 Dendrobium catenatum
AAGATTCTTGCCTTCCTGTTTTGATGCTAAAATCACTACAATCAATGAATCTAAGAATTTGAACACTTATTCGATTGATAACTTACTTGGCTCACTCATTGCTTAAGAGCAAGGGGTGAATTAAAGAGATCTTGATGCAGGTGAGAAAAAGAAGGAGAAAACTATGGCATTGAAGGTCAACAATAGGAACTCTGAGTCTTTCGGGTCTGAAAGTGATGATATTTCCTTAATCACAAGGCAATTCAAAAGCTTTCTAATGAAGAATCACAAGCATCATCAAAATTGGAGAAAAGGTAAGGATAACAAATATTCTAAAGGATCTTCTGTTGACCTCATTTTTGTATGAGGTCACTAAGGACCAATCCAGACTCCAGATCAATCTAAAACCTAGGATTCTCCTAGATCGAAACCCTATGATCTTCTTAGGACTTAGGAGCTGCCTAGACCTTAGATCAATCCAGACCT
>NW_021334790.1:0-304 GCF_001605985.2 Dendrobium catenatum
TATTTAATGCATCATACTCATCAAGAAGTAGCATATGTTGTCTATCTAAATAAGAATTTTCTTTAAACAAGTTAGCATGCTCAGACTGTAAAGAACTAAATTCAACATTAAGCTTAGCATGCACCTTTTTCAACTTCCTATATGAGTCATGGATATTTTTAGAAATAAGTAGTAATTCTTCATATGAAAGTTGACATACCTCATCTTGATCCGATTGATCAAGATTATCATTAGCCATAAGACATAGATTTTTTACCTCCTACTATGCTTCTTCTTCTGATGATTCTGAGGCAGAGTCAGCCCA
>NW_021334791.1:0-319 GCF_001605985.2 Dendrobium catenatum
GAGGGTCTGCCTCATTCTAAAACAAGTGTATCACGTGACTGAAATATTATGACTGCAGCAGGCCCTGAGTATCAATGAAATTTGTATCATCGGCTTCATTTCTTGATTTAGGAATCAAATTGAAACAAACTAAAAAGTCAAATGGATTTCATTAGGATTAGATTTGGCTAATTTGGGCTAGACTTGAGTTCAAATCAAACTTGATTTCACTCGAATTAGGTTAAATTGAACTTGCCGTGGTTAAAGCAAACTACTCGGGCTCGACTTGACCAAATTAATTCAATAAAATAGAATAAAATAAAAAATCAAACTAGAATCA
>NW_021334792.1:0-288 GCF_001605985.2 Dendrobium catenatum
AAAACCATACGACAAAAAAAGGAACAAATCCAAGACAGAGGAAAAGAAGAAATCAATATTCCTACGGCGACCCCTGCCTGTACCACGAGATCTACCCCGGGTACCAACATAAGAAGTGGGTCTAACATTAACAAAAGTGAAATCACAACCCGGGTCAGACCCACCACAGAAGTTCGGCGACGCCAAATCAGCTCCATAAGAGAAATCGGAGTCAGGTTCACCCTCGGATGAATCCAACCAATTCAAGTGAGTCCTAATATCCAGTCCAAAGGAGTCGCCTAAAGAAGT
>NW_021334793.1:0-608 GCF_001605985.2 Dendrobium catenatum
TCAGTTTGACTATAAGCTCGCTGAAATTGGAGTTCAGGTGCTCCCGAATTTAATTTTTGAAGTTTCCGGCTAGCTTTTTGCCTCGAGATTCATGCCCGATCAAGATAATTTTTTTATAACTTATCTATATATATATATTAAAGCTATCACACATTTACAACTTTGGTTATAAAAAACAACTTTTACCAATTTTTTAAAGAATAATGAGAAAATAGTAACTAAAAGGAGTTGTAGTTGAAGTTTAAAAGTCTGATTGGGCAGGCTCCAATGTTTTATAAAGTTAGTTACAAAATTACTATGAAAAAATATTTTACCCACCCTAATTATAAAAAATAACTTTCCAACAAAATTCAATTAAAAAACCACAAGAAATGAGTCACCAAAAAAATGTGATTGATTTAAAAAAAAAACAATGAAAAAACTATCCCAAACAGGAAAAATTATTACAATTTTGTTCGTACTCTAATCAAGTGGAGCCGCATGGCTTTTTTCCCTCTCCATTATACATAGTGTGTGTACAAGAGAAAAGTAGAGTTATTGGATTTAACTTATATTAAAAAAATTAGAGGTAGACCTAAAAAGAATTGGTTAGAAAATATTAGAAATGA
>NW_021334794.1:0-553 GCF_001605985.2 Dendrobium catenatum
ACATTACCAAGCCTTTCTTTTTTCTTTTTGGAGTTTTTTCACATAAAAATTCTAATGTCTATTACAATTCTTGTACTCATCTTTTTTTGTATTTAGGATTTAATGTAAAGCTAAAATGTTAAATTCTCTATCTCTCTACCGTTGTAAATGTTCAGACCTACAACAGGGTGATTTTATAATAGAACTAATAGCATAAAGGATGCTGCGAATTTAAATTATGCATCGAACACAATAAGCTTGTTATATATTGGATCGCACATTCTCGAGAGTGTAGGCAAAGTTGTTGAGGCCTCATGACGGTTTTGGGTTGTCAATCAGTTGTTCTTAATGCATAGTAAACTGATGAATAGGACGAGTAGGTTGTTGTCCTAGAAACATGGAGGTATTCATATTGTTTTTGAGGTTATGTAGGATGGTGTAGGTTTGCTTTGGGAGCACAATCATTTCAAGGCGAAAATGATAAGGTTCAATTGCTGAGGTAATATAGAGATATCAATATTTGACATGACTCAAAATTTTGACTTGAATCAAAATCGAAAATTTCGAGTTCGAA
>NW_021334795.1:0-280 GCF_001605985.2 Dendrobium catenatum
CTGTAGAGTAGGCCACCTATTTATGCCACTGGGCATCACTGTTTTCCCACACGAAGTGGGCATGACTATGATGATTTTTGGTGCGGGTACCTTGCCTGGAGGGTACCCTTAGGGTGTGTTTATTTATTTTTTCTGTACTCTGGATGTCATGCATGCATTTGTTTTTTTTACACACTTTACTTCACACTACATTTCACTTATATACATGCATTACATCAATAGAGTTAGGGATATTTTGTATCTGTTTCATGCATCATACATGGCGCTAGATACATTCTTT
>NW_021334796.1:0-354 GCF_001605985.2 Dendrobium catenatum
AGGCTACCGAAAAGTAAGAGGAATTATTTTAGGGGGAGGGGGGGTATATATATATATGGATGTTCACAAGAGGTAAGGAGGCTTCCCCTGCGATGTGCAAAACTCAAGAATTGTACTTTTTTAAGTAATGCCCATTGATGACAAGCATAGGGTGAATGTCTTTTGTATCAATAAGTAAATAAGCACCCCCTTCATAAACTTTCTCTATAGTAAAGAGGCCTTCCCAAATAGGCTTAAATTTACCACTTTGGTGACAATACAAAATGATAGGCTTATGCAAAATAAGATTTATGTCGCTAGCCTGAAAAGCACATGGTCGAATATGGTGATCATGTGATCGGGTCATACGGGCTT
>NW_021334797.1:0-665 GCF_001605985.2 Dendrobium catenatum
TCTTTAAGGACCAGATTGGGTGTGATTGACATAACTACATGAAACTAGATCTTTTAGTTACTTTCTTTCATTTTTTTTATTTTTTAGTTTTTGGTGTGTTTTACTTTATTTTACTTTTTCTTTCTCTTACTTAGTTTTTCAAAATCATCACTGAAATGATAACATATTCCATGCCCTTGTTTTTTTTGAAAATTTGTAGTCAATGTGGTTTTCATCTCTTAAACTCCTAGATGGTAAAAATATTTTGTGATTGTCTCTTTCTCTAACCTATTTTAGTGGCATAGTTTTCTTTTCTAATAAAAAATCTATCTCAAATTAAAGATTGTTTATGAAATTGATATCTTTTCTTAAGCTAGCTTAAGCAAATCTATCTTGTATTTATAATATTTAAAGTTTTTTTGTCACATCAAGATTCCTCGTTACTCTTGTCTTTGATTATTAATTCTGTTTGTGGTAATTCTTCCTTATGTTAGAGCGAGAACTTCTATTCTCTAATATCTGAGAAGATATATTCACAACTAAGATTTTTTTTAAAAGGTTATAAAAGAGAATGTAGCTTGCAAAAATAAAAATTTTTTTGCCAATGATGCCAGCAAAAGAAGCGCAAAGACGTCAAAATTGAAATATATATAAAAAGATGTGCAAAGCGCCACTAAATTGACAAG
>NW_021334798.1:0-254 GCF_001605985.2 Dendrobium catenatum
CCTAGTGATGATATTATTTCCACAAAAGAGGGTGGACGAAGAAGATATTTGACTAGGTGAAGAGGTAAACCAAAGTCAGAGGATACATGATCAGAGCGCAAGGTGATACAGCTGATCGATTCAGATACACGAGAGTTCTTGAGACATCCACTCGACGGAGTCGAGTTTTCTCCCACCTGGGGAGAATGATGAGGACATCGGAGATCAACGGCTATGATTTTTTAGTTATTTATTTATATGTTTTTGTACTAGTT
>NW_021334799.1:0-408 GCF_001605985.2 Dendrobium catenatum
GCATAATTCACAACATACCTTACCTGCATTGCATTCTGCTTTTCCTAAGAAGGAGCCCAAACTTATTTGGGTTCCTAAATTTGACTGTTATTGAGTTTTGCAGGAGTGCTCTCACCAAAGACCTTGTGGGGGCATAGGATAACTGGACACATGAAGGCTCGCAGCTCATTCATGCTCAAACCTGCTGCTTCAATAATTTCTTGAAATATATTTTGTTTCAGTGTGTTTTATTTCCGCTTTGTTTATTGTTTTTTTTTATGTGTGTGATTTAAATTCACTTTGTTTTTAAAAATTGGCCTTCCATATGTTGAATCTTTTCAAGATTTTAGATTTTGGAGTTTTGAAGATTGTGTTTAGATTTTCTAAATTTACTTAAAGGGAGAAACACCGTGGATAGTTTCCCTCCTT
>NW_021334800.1:0-372 GCF_001605985.2 Dendrobium catenatum
ATTGATGTTCATACCAATTTACTGGAGGCGATCTTTATCTTTTTTACCCCAAAATGGAAGTCATCCGCTAATCTAATGCATGTCTTATCTAATTCAAAGGATAAGGCGTTAGGTGATATATATTGTAATTTATGTTCGCACTTATGTATGATCTTAATGATCTCAAATTGCATTTGAAAAAAATCAGATGATTTGAATGATCTACATGATCAAATGATTGATTTCGATAACTAAAAAATCTCGCTACCACTAATCCCATGATGATAAAAAGATGAGCTAGAAGAGGTCACCATAAAGGTTAGCCTTCTTAAAATCCATTTAAAGAAGCCGCCTAGTCCAAGGGCTTCGACCCCATGCAATAGTTTGATGGTA
>NW_021334801.1:0-254 GCF_001605985.2 Dendrobium catenatum
CTCAGGTGGATGAGTGGCTTTACTCTTAAAGACAGAATGTGAAATAAGCATATATGTGAAAAGGTTTGAGTAGCTCCAGTGACAGATAGATTAGAGAGAGTCGCCTTAGATGGTTTGGTCACATAAAACGGCGGCCTTCTGATAACCCGGTTAGGAGAGTAGATGTATTAGATTAGGCTTATGTTAAAAAATGTAGAAGTATACCTAAAAAGTCTTGGTTAGAAATTATTAGAAATGACCTTTCTTTATTGGAT
>NW_021334802.1:0-3483 GCF_001605985.2 Dendrobium catenatum
TTTAAAAAAATAAAATAAAATAAAAAATTAAAGTGCTCAAAGCTTTCGAAAGGTCTCTTTAAAAAATCCTTTTAAACTTTTTCTCTTGGATTCTGCAACCATCATTATTAATGGAGTTTTGGTGCGGTCCCCTTTTCTGAACCGGTAAAGTTTGGCGTATGCGTATGTAAATATAAATATCTTTAATTCATTAAAAAGGACTCCGAAGTTATGTGAAATTCTGATGGTGTCTTTCAGTTTTCTTTTTTAACATTGTAAATAAAAATAGTATTTTTTATGGGCCATTGCTTAGGGTTAGGGGTGCAAACGAGTTGAGTCTAGCTCTAGTCAAGAGGTGTTTGAGCTCGACTCGTCAATTAAATACCGAGCTCAAACTCGAGCTCGACTCGCGACACAGAAACGAGTTGTCGAGCCGCTCGTCGAGCCACTCGATTTCGGTTCCCCGCCCTCCATACGCAGTTTCCCGCCCTATTTCACGGCCAGTGAGCCAAAAACAGTGCAGACGCTTCGTTGCACGCGGACTATGCTTTTTCCTGTGGACAAAAAAAGGTGGCTTGCTTTTTTATTTTCTCTTGTGTAAAACATTTAACTCTGACACCAACTTCTCTTGGAAATATTTTTTAGCTCGAGTAATTAATGCTTAACTCCAACTTATGTTTTTTTTTTGGGAAAGTTAAGGGCAAAGCCCCAATTCCATTAAAAGAAAAAGCTAGTTACATGTGTAAAAGAAAATATAAAATAGAGAAGGGGTAAACAACCCCTAAGGACCAAAAAAAGGCAACAATATCCATCGCCAAAAATTACACGTCAAAATGGCAAGAAAGAACAAAAGATAGAATAGAATCTAAGGGACTAAGGAAAAACAAATTGCAAACGCCGAGTAGCACACAAACCCCCGATTGCGGGAACTGCCATTAAGAGAAAATTTTTCAGGTTTCAAGAAGCCGCCATCCAGGGGGATAGCAAAAACAATCTATCATCATTGCACCCAAAACTAACAAAAATTCCAGCCAACCAGAAAAGGCCCCAGAGTAAAAGAGTTGAACAACATCCCAAAACTGATAATAACAAACCCACTGGGACCAGGGAAAGAAAATACCTCAACCAGCAAAACATGAGATAATTCCCAAACCAAATAAGGCACCTCATAGCAGATCCAACAGTTGATACCCATCTTTCCATTTACAAACTTTCGAAAAAATAATTTTTTTGATCTTAAGACAAACCGTAGAACAGTTGGTGGCAGATTGCACAAATCTCCTCTCATTCCTTTTTCTCCAAATAAAATAAATAGTGCAACAAATGATGAGATAATATAACCTTTTTGTCGATAAAGGGAAGTTGGTGCAGACGTAAATCCAATCAAAAAGCTGCAACAATTTTGGTCTAAGGAGAATAGAGGAGCAATCCGGAATCAAATTAGTGATAATGGTATGAGTATGAGAGCAATGAAAAAACAGGTGCGTAGTACTCTCAAAGTAACTCTATGGCACAGGGAACAACCTAAGTCCAACATAATATTTCTCTTAAAAAGCTCCATAGTAGTTTTAAGCCCACCCACAAGAGTGAGCCACCTGAAAACAGAATACCTCAAGACATGCATCTAATGCCAAACAAAATTAGCCCAATTGCATACATAATATGATTTATATTAATCCTGCATGAAAACTCTAAACTTAGCATTGTACGCATTACCCCATAACAAACAACTAGCATTATGGTCACATATATTAACCCTAAGAATAGCATCAACAATATCAGAGGGTAAGCAATTGGGAAGACACCAGCTACCCCAAACAATTATGTTGCACACATCATAATAGTAGTATGAAACTTGGGAAAGAGGAGCAGCAGCAAGTAGATCGAACAACCTATTACCATTGCACCAGTAATATAAAAGAAAGGAAAGAGGAGAGGAAGGTGTGACTTTGTAAGTCAAATTAGATATTGCAATAGAAGCGGTGGAGCAGATAGATTTTCAGAATAAGGTTGCTTTAGAATTAACCGGCTTCCAAGGGGAAACATAATTAGAGAGGAGCCATGTTGCTAAGAGGGATTTGAAGTTATAAATCCTGAGAATTAAAGAGAAGTTAAAACCATATTGGAGAGCTGGAATGGTCGGAAGCCCAAGACCACCCATACATTTAGGCTTTCATACATTATCCCAGTCAACCAGGTGTAGTTTTTTAATGGTAGAGATATCACCAAAAAAAAAAATGGAAGCAATCTTCCTAAATAATATAATAACATCTTTTGGTAAAATGGATCCTCTAATCCAGTAGAAAATGAAATTTAGCATAGTGAATTTTAAGTATTATAGGCTCCCCGCAAAGGATAAGAGATTAGCATTCCAGCCCGATAATTTTCTAGTGATAGATTCCACAAGCGGGGAGAAGTCAGCAACCTTGAGACTCTTGAAGGAAATAAGAATCCCAAGATATGTTATGATATCCTTAGTATTAGGCAAAAGAGAGCTCTACAAATAACATTTGCATTGCGAGTATGCTTAGGGAGCATGAGAGAACTTTTGTCAAAGTTGACATGAAGGCCATATGCTAAATCAAAGCAATTTATAATTTGCATTAAGTTGTTGAAATTAGAGACCGTGGGCTCTCCAAAGATAAGTAAATCGTCGGCATAAAGCAAGTGGCTGACTTTAAAGCTACCAAAGTGAGCCAACACAAAAAAAATGCCATTATTTATAAGAGAGGAAAAAGCAGCCATCACTATACAAAAGAGATACGAGCTTAGAGGATAGCCTGACCCAACCCAGCCGAGGAGGGGCAGAACCCCTCAAGAGCGTCGTTAACCACATTTGAGAAGTTAACATTAGTGATACATGCCTTCATCCATTGGATGAATTGTTTAGGTAAACCTTTCTGCTCCACTCTAGCTAACAAGAATTCCCTAGAAGCCGTATCAAATGCTTTTCGAATATCAAATTTAACACAACAGTTTGCTATCCCCTTTTTTTTACATAGGAAATGAGCTCTTGAGCAAGAATAATATTGTCCGCGAATATTCAAGATTTGATGAAACCAGCTTATATATCTTTCACAATAAGGGGCATGAAAGGCCTTATTATGGTGGTAAGAATTTAGAAATAATTTTGTAAATCACATTATAAAATGCGATTGGCCTGAAGTCAGCAAAAGAGGATGCATTCTTAGTCTTAGGGATAAGAGCCAAAGCAGTAGCTTTGATACCATAAGGAAGGTGCCATTCATGAAAGAAGAATTTGACCGCCTTACAAACATAAGGCCATATGATGTGCCATCTTTTTTAAAAATTTTGATAATTGAAGTCATCAGGACCGAGAGTCGATGAAGTAACTCCAGCAAAAATAGACTTTTTAATCTAATCATATGTAACAAAAATATTCTAAGCGTCTGAAAAAGAGGAAGGAGGGATATTACTAGGAGGGAATAGCCCCATATTAATAGACTCCGGAGGAGGCGGATTTGTAAAGAGCTTGGAAATGAT
>NW_021334803.1:0-481 GCF_001605985.2 Dendrobium catenatum
TCATTTATGCGGCTTAAACATTTAGGCGATCTTATGCTGACATAATCTTTTGTCGACGGAGCGGCTCGACAACACGAACAATAATGGCGACGTGAGCATTGAAGGTTCGTTTTCTTCGTTCTTCGTTTTCTTAATCTTAGGCTCGGTACCAGAACTCAGTACCGAGTACCACTCGGAATCACTAAGTAATGCTCGGTATCGCTCGCAAACTCGCTCGGTACTGCTCGGTACTCGATACTAGAAGTCAGTACCGCTCGATACTCAGTATTCGGTATTGCTCGGTACTCGGTACTCAGTAATGCTCGGTATTGCTCAGTACAGAGAAGGTACAGAAAACTTTAAAGCAACTCTTATAATAAAATTTTTGTTCCAGGGGCGCTGCCCTCGGAAACCCCCACAAGGGCACTGCCTCTTGACCCCGCGACCTGACCAGGCAGGTCGAACCCCGCCAGGGAACAGCGTCCCCTTGGACCCCCGGCGT
>NW_021334804.1:0-205 GCF_001605985.2 Dendrobium catenatum
CATTTAAGAAGTCTTTGAATCCGGAGGATCAGTCCTCCCAGTCATTGCAGTAATGGGTGGTACTTCACCCATCATTCGTATTCCGACGATCAAAGATAGACCACCGGTGCGGCTGATCGGCGAGAAAAATAGGAAGGAAAGAATTTGAAATTCGCTTTCTCTCTCTTAAAAATGGCTATTTCTCTCTCTAGAAAATGGATATTTC
>NW_021334805.1:0-298 GCF_001605985.2 Dendrobium catenatum
TGATAATAAAGAAACCTCCTCGAATTCTTCTTCCTTGACTGAAAGCTACCATCGACAAGCCCTTTCTACTCACCTCTCTCTTTAATGAAAAGGTGATAACGAGCTTTATTACTTTCAATAGGAAACTTACACAACTATGATTGTTTTCTTTCATATATGCATTTTTCAATTTTATATGTGCAATCAAACAAATAAAATATTGAAGAGAAATAATATTTATTTACCTAAAATTATACATAGAAAAAATTTATAGTCTTGCCCAAATAATCAACTTTTGAGACAATTACAATGTTAGAAT
>NW_021334806.1:0-334 GCF_001605985.2 Dendrobium catenatum
GCCATTAAGCACAAATTAGTGACTTCCTCTTCTTTTTTAGTCTTTGATGAATCTGAAGCTGAGTCCGCCTAGAAAGCTTTTTGAAACTTCTTTTCGCCCTTCTTTATAGTAGGTTTCTCCTCTACCTTCTCTTTTCTAGGATTGGCTTTGAGTTTAGGGCAATCTGTCTTTATATGTCCAGGTTTCCTGTACTCATAGTAAATAATATCATTTGAAGCCTTGGTATTTCTATTGAATTTACCTCTATTCCATTGCTGGCGTTTCTTCTGCTTCCTTTTTAGAAAGTTTTTAAATTATTTAGTCATCAATGTGATGTCTTCTTCATCCTTAGGTT
>NW_021334807.1:0-227 GCF_001605985.2 Dendrobium catenatum
AAGATATTTGGGTTTTAAATGTGTTATTTCTATTGTTCCTAATAAGATTTGGGTGCCTTGGAAGGACCAACTTCATATTGATGTTATTGGAGATTTCACTCAAGTTTTGCATTATAATATTGAGGTTTTAAATTTACATTGCTATTATTCCTTTGTTTATGCTGGTACTTCTTATTATATGAGGAAATTGTTATGGGAGCAACTTATACATTTTCATAATAATTGTA
>NW_021334808.1:0-215 GCF_001605985.2 Dendrobium catenatum
GGCCTACCGCCTATGGCTACAGGAAGAGTATTAAAAAAAGGTTTAAAAAAAAAAACCGGAAGAGTATTGACAAAATTAAGGCCAGAAAGGAATACTGCCTCCCTCTACTAATTTCACTCCACTTCAGAGGTAGTATTCCTTTATGGCCTTAATTTTGTCAATACTCTTCCTATAGCCGTAGGCGGTAGGCCTGTCTAGGGTTTGCTTTTCATCTT
>NW_021334809.1:0-579 GCF_001605985.2 Dendrobium catenatum
CCCCCTCCTTTTTTTTTTTAAAAATTTCTCCTACATCCATTTATAAAGGCAAAGAATCACTACAAGAAAAATAGACATTTTCGTCAAAAAATCAACAATTTCGGCCGGAGTTTACCAATTCCGGCGGAATTCTAACGGTACTATTTTGCCGATAAAAATCGCGTAGGAAAATTAAATATGTCGAATTAAAATCCGTCATAAATTTTTTCGACTAAATTTGGCGAATTTGCCCAATTAAAACCGTCACAATTCGACGACAACAATTGCAGTGGAAAGACCGCTGGAAATTTTAAAATTTCCTCCACCTAAAACTTCCACCGCCAATGCCACCGATAATTTCCGTCGACTATTATCGTTCTACTGCCTCTGGAAATGCCGTTGAAATGTTAGAAACAAATATTACCAACTGACTTTCCATCGAAAAAGCCACAGGAAACCTGTAGCATTTAAAAAAAATTGTAGCCCATTTAAAGTTGATGATTCACACTTGTTTATGATTCAACACACAATTACAGGAAAAATGGCAAAAACCGGCGGTTTTAACCGGCGGTTTATATACCGTCGGTATTACCGACGGCT
>NW_021334810.1:0-1244 GCF_001605985.2 Dendrobium catenatum
TTGGTGATTTCAACTCTTTGTTTGAAAACATAAGAACATATACAGGAGTGGTCGGAATTAAAACTTATGTTGGCTAGGAAATAGAGAAAGGCTTGTTTGTTATAAAGGTGGATGAGAGAAAGAATGAATCCAAATTGGGTGGAAGCAAAAAGGTGCATTACCTTGAAGTGTATCTCGCTTTGAATTAGAATGCGAGAGGGAGTTATCTTGGCAGAAGCAAAACGAAGAAAAGATTCCTCATTTGCTTTTGACAGGAAATTTTCAGATGCATTCCTCTGGGGTTTCTTCACCAATACCTTTTATCTCTTGCTTGAGGAGGCCATTGTCGATTTGAAGTCGAAAGGGATTGAAAGTGAAGTTTGGAGATGTGATTGTTGAGTTAGAAAGCCTTCATATTTAAAGAAAATGATACGTTCGTCCTGGACGAAAACAGTTCATCCTGGACGAAAATCATCGTTTGTCTGGACGAAAACATTTCGTACAGACGATCAAATTTGTCAAAAAATGTAATGACTTTTTGTAATCAACACAATTTACGATGCGACTTTTCGTACAGACTTTTTGACTTGACCGATTGTACAGACGAAAAATTTTCGTACAGACGATCAAAAAGTTAATTCGTTTTAATATCTGTTGAAAACGTCCCCTACAATGAAACGACGTCTGTTCTTCTGGACGAACAAAAAGTTCGTACGGACGAACTTTACAATTAAAACTGTCTTATCCACTCAACTGCTGCATTCAATCGTCTCGACGTTTGAGAGAAAAAATTTTGTCCTGGACGATCACAAGATCGTACAGACGAACTACATTAAAAATTGCTCTCAAAACTATTTATTTCACGCAAACTAAATTTTACACACATCGTCCAGTACGAAAAATTTCGTCCCGGACGATTTCCACACATTTTTGGATTTTTTGAATTTTTATCAAACTAAATCAAACTAAACATTCAAAACACAGAAAACAAAGACAAAACCACATACTCTAAAATAAATTCATTCAAAACACACAAAAAAAATCACAAAATCAAAACAAAACAAAAATACATAAACTAAGAAAACATAAATATCAATATTGCAAAAACATTTTTATTTAAGCATTCAGATTAATAACACCAAGCCTTGTTCTTAATGTACTGAAGGTATCAAAGGCTAAAGGTTTTATAAAAATGTTTGCAAGTTGATTTTCAGTTGAATCATGTGTACGTTCAATTTCTCCCTTGGATACATGATCCCTTATGA
>NW_021334811.1:0-291 GCF_001605985.2 Dendrobium catenatum
AAAGATCCCTGTGTGCTCGGTATTTGCTCGGTACCTAGATGTAGGATAGCGGAGTTCTGCACAAAGCGAGCTCGGCTTCTACTGCTTTGGTCTTCTTCGTCGAATCGCCATTTCCAGATCAATCAGGTTTTGACTTCCTGCTTACAGACTGGCCTTTCTGCATCTTTTCCTAGATTTAAGACGGGAACTTGGTTTTCCCTTGTTCAAATCACCATCTCCCGATCAATCTAAGGTTCTAAAGTCTCCCCCTACATATCCGGCTTCCTGCTTCTTTTACTTCATTTAAGCTTT
>NW_021334812.1:0-317 GCF_001605985.2 Dendrobium catenatum
TACTAATTCCTTTAATTGGATTAGGGAGCAATTTAAGGATTAAAGTTAAGAGGAATTCAGTTAGATGAGGTTTCAAATTGTTTCCAAAGAGGTGGAGAGTGATTTATGAAACAAATTGATTAATTCTGGAATTGATTTCAGAACTCACGGGATTGAGAGGGAAGTGGGCAATTTAATTTCCAAAGTCCAACCAGATTTTAGGAAAGAAATTAAGAGGTGGGGCTTGAGGAAAATTCGGCCAAGCAAGAGGATATTAAGGCTTATTGATTTGCATTTGGGAATTAATGAGGTGATTTAATGTTCTCAGATTTTGAATT
>NW_021334813.1:0-246 GCF_001605985.2 Dendrobium catenatum
TCGACTCAGATTCAGACAGTTCTGTCAGATTGAAAGAGAAGGATGAGTATATTAAAAATCTTGAAAGAAAAGTTGAAGAGATGATGATTAGAGTTGAACAGATGCAGAGTCAGCTTTTGCAATCACAGCAGTCGAGACCCGAGCAGTTGCAGCCCACAGTACACACCATGGGCGAGCACAGCAGGAAAGCCGATTCAAATCCCAAGCTTCCAGAAGTTACTTCTCCAGTGTCTCCACCAGAAAAGG
>NW_021334814.1:0-204 GCF_001605985.2 Dendrobium catenatum
CTTTAAGGGTCCAAATAGGTGTTTTGAACCAAATGACTTTCCTAGACCCTGAAACCACATCCAATAGACTCAAAATGTTATTTTGAATTGATTGAACTCATTTCCGGATCTGGGACCCACCTAGTTGACCAAGTCAACCAGGATTGACTCAAGGCCCATTAAGGGCTCATATAGGTTCATTTGATCCAAATGACCTATTTGAAT
>NW_021334815.1:0-247 GCF_001605985.2 Dendrobium catenatum
TTTGATCGAACCACTATAAATCTGGTGTGTTCTTTCTTTATTATTTTCGCATTTTAATTTCCACATCTTGGTTTTTATTGTGGTGATATTAGTTTTGATTTATGTTATGATTTAAAGATTATTCTTTTCCAATTCACCTCTCTCTTAATTAGCTTTGAGCCAGTTCATAGGGCCTAACATCCTTATCGAACTTTTAAGTGGTATCAGAGCCGTTTTTAAAAAATAAGTTTTTAAAAGCTTTTGAATT
>NW_021334816.1:0-280 GCF_001605985.2 Dendrobium catenatum
ATCATGGACAGCTCCATTATCGAATTGCCAAGGTCTCCCAAGTATGAGGTGGCAAACATCCATTTCTACTACGTCACACGTCACATGGCATAGATAGTTTTTACCAATGGAGAATGTTAACTGACATGATTCCGATACTAGAAATTCAACCCCCTTCTTTACCCACCCTAGCTTAAAGGGGTTAGGATTCTTTTACGTCTTGATTTGCAGGGCTTGGACAACCGCCCTTGAGATTAGATTCTCCGTGCATCCACTATCGATGACCACATCGCATACCTTT
>NW_021334817.1:0-283 GCF_001605985.2 Dendrobium catenatum
GATTTTAAGTATGAATTATAATAACCAATCAAATCATCATTATTTTAAATTAATTATTTAAAATTTGCATTATGAATCCTACCCTTCATTCATTTTTGTTGCATGGTCCATGAATTATTAATTATATTTTGCATAAATATTATCATTAAGTTCACTAATTTTTTTTTTATATTTTAAAATTATTTTATCTTGCTTTATATAATTATAATAAATATCTTCCTTTTCGCAAAGCCCAAACACCCTGGAAGAAAATGGCTAATATCTCGGCCCAGCCCATAAAACA
>NW_021334818.1:0-311 GCF_001605985.2 Dendrobium catenatum
AAATAGTTGACTTCAACACTTTTAGCATATATAAGGAAAACAAATCCTCCATGCACATGTTTTCTTTTAACCACAATTACCTAGGATTTTGAGTAAATCTTGAACTAATGTTGAAATTGCTTTTTGCTTGGAATAATTAGGAAAAACTCTATTTAGCCCGTGACATAGTATCTTAAAACCACTCTATCTGTCCTAATATGAACCTATTAAATAGGCTCCTAGAAATATGCTTCTCAACATTAGAATATTAGTCATTAAGTTGTACCTCCCAAATATCTAAGGGGTGAACTTAACAAATCTTTCCTACATAT
>NW_021334819.1:0-288 GCF_001605985.2 Dendrobium catenatum
GTCACTAGGTTTTTGTTTCAAAGTCTCTATCCTATAAAGAACATGCACCCTAAGTCTATGTTTTCTCAGACTCGGTCATTAATTTTTGTCCTTAGATGTCACTAGTGTTGTAGGACTAAAAGTAGTGTTGTTTTTCTAACTCCTAAGACTTCTATACGGATGTCATAGGATTTTTAGGGATCTAAAAAAAAAGTAAAAGCAATCCTAAATATATAATTGAAGTTTCTAAGGCCCTAAGGGTAGGAGGCGTGCAACCATCTAGGCCCTTAAAGGTTTTCTAAGTTTTAG
>NW_021334820.1:0-1113 GCF_001605985.2 Dendrobium catenatum
AAAGAAAATATGCTAACTCTGCCCTAAATTTTGGCATAAGCGTTTGCCAATCTTTAAGAGCAGTCCAGTCTGGTTTCTTTCGTAGCACTGCCTTTTCCATATATTTACAAACGAACATTCCACAATCGTAGCTGTTTGTTTGTGTTGGAATTCCACGAACCGCCTGTACGTTCCATTTCGTTATATCGGTTGAAAAGCATCCTATGGTGTCTTCGTGCAAATACTTTATCTGTACGAATAAAACATTTTAAAAATTTATTATGTATATAAACATAGTTATCTGGATTAAACTTAAAATATGAATTGCACTTACAATAGTATGACAAATATTTTTGTGTTCAGGATTTGGTAATGAATCATACATTTTCCAGACTTTCTCCTTCAATTTCCCAACAAGAAGAACCCAATGCTTCTCATAAATTATGGGTTGAATAATAAGTTTACTTTCTTTAACTGAAACTGGATTAATGTGTTTGATAAAAATTTGATAATCCAGATTTAATGACTTGTATACCTGCAATAATTCAGTTCTATAAGGAAAAAAATGAAAAAAATGATTAAGATATTATTTATACTTACCCTGTACAATGGAGAAATGTACAAGTAACGTTGAAATTTCTCCGTCATTAACCTACTCTGCTCAAGTAGAAAGAAAGCAAAAGCATCAACATGGTTATCTGCTAACCAATCAATTGTGAGCAGAAAGTCAATATCTGATCTTTTTATTTCTATGTTTCCAGATGCAAATATTATGTGCTCCCTATAAAAAACAAAAAAAAATATAAAGTTAGAGCGCAACCATAGCGCAACCGTAGCAAAACCATAGCGCAACCATAGCGCAACCGTAGCGCAACCGTAACGCAACCGTAGCGCAACCGTAGCGCAACCATAGCGCAATCATAACGCAACTAAACTTACTTTGTATTAAATTTTTTGAAATATTCATCCATAAATTGTTGTTTTTTCTCTGATAGAAAAGGCTTCCTTGTATAATCCATAATTTCCAATGCTGGTATTGATTCAACTATTATATTATCAACAGAGATAACCTCTTTGGTCTTCTTCTTTACATATGATATGATTTTTTTTTATGAACTCTCTTCTTTTTCATCA
>NW_021334821.1:0-222 GCF_001605985.2 Dendrobium catenatum
AAAGCAATAAAAATTGTCCCAAATAAAATCTTAATTGCAAAGAGATGATAATCAAAGTACTATAAACCTAACCAAAATTATTCTATAACAATATTCTAAGCACTTCACTGATTTTCTTGAGATGACTTTAAAATAATAGTTAATTGATTTCTTATATAGTATAGTTAATTGATGAGTGTAAAATTAATTTTGACAAAATTTTGAGAAAGATATTCTAAACTA
>NW_021334822.1:0-252 GCF_001605985.2 Dendrobium catenatum
TTTCGTGGCCGCCCATGGGAATCGAACCCGAGACCTAAGCTTTGCCAAGGAGGTTCTTTCCCACATTGATATCAATGGTGTCTGACGTCGTACTGGGGAGGAAACTTCAGCTAAATGTAGTGACAGTTGATAGCCTAGAAACGTTGAGAAGGTGGCTAGGGCATAGAAGCTAGAAATGGTGAACATGCTATTATAGCCACTGGTAACCAAAGAATCAAAAACAACGACGAGTGGAGGAGCAGAGGGCAGCTA
>NW_021334823.1:0-314 GCF_001605985.2 Dendrobium catenatum
CATACTATGTTGAAAACTTTTATTATATATTTATGCTATAATTTATTTTTCCAACAAAGCAACTTTAAAGTTCTTAAGATGTTAAAGACAATAGCAAATAATGATGATGATTTTTCATCAATTAACTGGGCATGGTCAATTTGGGAATGCCTGGTTGAAGATTTTAATAATGTTATCTTTGAAGATCTTAAAGGACAGGCCAGCGAGTTATGTCAATGGATTTGTGCCACTGCTAATTGTGAGTGCTAAAACAATTCTAATTAAACATTTAATTTGGCTGATTGATTTGCTAAAACTTACTGAGAATATCTCAA
>NW_021334824.1:0-274 GCF_001605985.2 Dendrobium catenatum
TTTAAAAGTTAATTAGCTTTTGTATCAAAGTGAAAGTTTTACTTTCGTATTTATGTGCTTAGTGACAAGTTCACTTAGGCTTAACATCCCTATAGAACTATCAATTGGTATCAAAGAAATACTCAAAAATTAGTATTTTAGAAAACTTAGAGGAAAATAATCCATGACACATTTCATTCAATTGAAAATAGGAACATTGTAAACGTTACTATATTACTCACCATCTTTTTTGACAACATACCTTTTGATTTTTAAAAAATTTGCATATCTATAT
>NW_021334825.1:0-3821 GCF_001605985.2 Dendrobium catenatum
TGTGCATTTTGAATTTAGTATTGAGATTATGAAGATTGTCGTTGATATCCTCTATGGAATTTACAGTGAGGAGTATGTCATCAAAGTAAACTAAAAAGTAAAGAGAAACATTGGACTTGTTATAGATGAGAAGGGAAGGATTGACAGAGCTAAACTAGATAACTAGATAGAGTGGCAAACCAATAGCGAGGTGATTATTTTAGGCTGTATAGGGACTTTTTGAATAATCAAACGAAATTTGGATGAAGAGTATAAAGAAATCCTGGAGGTTATTTCATGTAGACAGAGTGAGAAAGGTGACCATGAAGAAAGGCATTAGAGACATCAAGTTTGTGTATGGGCCAGCTGTGATGAAGAGCTATAACAAGGAGAACACAAACAATGGGCATTTGGGCAATAGGGCTAAAGGTGTCAGTATAATCAATGTTGTAATCCTGGTTAAATCCTTGGGCAAGACAATCTTTATGTCACGCGATAGTATCATAAGATAAAAATTTAGTGCGAAATGTCCAGTGACAGCCAAGGATATTTTGGGAGGGGTGAAGTGGAACAAGTTCCCAAGTACCCTGAGATCGGAGAGCTTGGAATTCTTCAAACATGGCCTTCCGCCAATGTTCAAATTTACTAGCATCAGCGTAGGTAGTGGGATCGATAGACTGGTTTTGATGAAGGAGATTAAAGATGGTTTTGGGTTTAAGATGTCCTGTTTTATAATGAGTTTGCATATGGTGAGTAGTTGGTTTAATAGTTGGAGAATGAATGGTGTTTTTGAGGAAAGTGGGGGACGGGGGATTATATATGTAGATAGGTGTTGAAGAGAATTGAGCTTGGGATGAGATAGTAGCATCAGAAATGTCCTGAGAGGAGGAAGGATTAGAGGTGGAATTTGAATGTCCTGTTCTAGGAACAAGGAGTAAATGTGGCATACACTATGATGACCGTGAGGTAGAAGCAGGATCGGCGGGCTGATGAGATTGATTATATAAAAAATTGCTTCATTGAAGATAACATGTATAGATGTGTATATTTGTCCCATGGTAGGATTAAGACATTTGTAACCTTTTTAAGCTTGAGCATAGCAAATAAAGACACAATGAAGAGAGAAAGGTAATAATTTGGAGTTAGTATAGGGATGAAGCCAAGGGTAGCAAAGACATCAAGAGATTTTAAGATGAGAGTAAGACGGGGCTTTGTGATAAAGTTTAGTATAGGGACTGATATTTTCAAGAACAGGTGAGGGCAATCTATTTATAATTAAGTTAGACGGTAGTATGTAAAGCATCAACCCAAAAAGAGGAAGGAAGGCTAGCTTCAATTAGAAGACTGTGAATAGTTTCTAATATATGTCGGTGTTTGTATTCAACGACACCATTTTGTGTTGGGTATAAGGACAAAAGTATTGATGTGTAATGCCCCAATGAGTACACAAAGATTTGAATTGGTTATTAATTAATTCGCCACCTCTACCTGAGTGAAAAAATCTTAATGCATTTGTTGAATTGACGAGCAATCATTTTATTGAACTCAACAAATTTAGATATTGTTTCAGATTTCTTAATTAAAGGATAAACCCAGCAGAACATAGAGTAATCATCAATAAATCAAATATAGTAACGATAACCTTGCTTGGTTGTGGTGGGAGAAGGTTCCCAAACATCTGAATGAACTAACTCAAAAATATAAGCGAAGAATTTTGAGATCTAAAGAACGATAAATGATGGCTTTTAGTTACATGAATTACAATTGTAAGAACACTATAACCTTTAGAAAGAAACATTTAGAATAGGTTCTTAGAGACATTAAAGCCTACATGGTGAATTTCATTCCCAAAAAAATGACAATGTCTAAGGAGCATTCATAATGGTAATGCCTTGGTTTGTTTCAATAGGCAAATTAGAATTAAATTTTGCTTGTCAAGATAGATGACATGTCAAATAAAATAGCTTTAAAATAAATTACAAAATTATAAGAATAAAAAACAATATTGAAAGGACTTACCATGAAGGATAATGTTCCACATGAACATGCATTTTAAGTAGGACAAATGTGAGGTCTCCTCTATGTATCTTTGGGTATGAATGAACAGAATCATCAAATAACCCAAGGAATTTGAAATGGTTAATACATGTTTCCTGCAAGGGCAAAATAGAGTCAGAACTCGAAGATGCTAAAATTAATTAATGAAAATCTTAGGCTATAAAAATTTTAGACCTGTAAAAGGTTCATTATTGTCGCAAGGGATGCTTTTCCAGTAGCATCAATCTCATATATTTTGATAGAGTTTCTCTGCATATAAATATTATCAATTATCTGTTTGTGACTAAATGAATCAGTGAACAAGTCAGGCCTCCTAGGCTTCCAATCCAGTAAGTTTATTTGTTTCTCTATTGCTACTTTTGTATACATTAGAGTCGCAAGGAGCCACCTCCAATAGAGAAAGTTGAAAGCATCCTTTTGTGATCCAGATGGTTCATCCTCCTCAAATTTTGCTGACTCACTCTTAAAGCTAAAAGTAACAGTATTGGCCTTTTTGACATATCCTTTGATCTGAAAAGCCTTAGCAGCAGAACATGCAAATTTAGCTTTCACTCCACTGGTAAAAGCAAATGAAACATTAAAGGAACCAGTCCACGAGGAAGAAATTGGTTGTGAGGATGATATGATTGAGAAGATGGTTGAGAAAGCAGTTGAAGCAGTCATGATTGTGCTAACTTCACACCTCAAAGAAGCTATAACCAGGTGTTAGCATGGTAATGAAATATATATGAGCTATATTAATAGAACACAAGAAATTTTAAAAAGCAGTTTGCGTGTGAAATATAAACATTGTTCATTTCTAATAAAATTATGAGGTTTTTAAAACAACTTTATATCTCAAGTAGGTCATGTCTGTAAATTGAAATGTTTATCTCTAAGAACAATTTGTAGCTTCTTATACTCGTCCAAAATATTGTAAATTAAATTCATCTGAGGGCTCACCTGGTTGGTTGTACAAGAAAAATAGAATTTAGAAAGTGAAGATCTTGCTTTTGCTCAGTTCGACTGTGCAATTAAGATCCAGCTTATGAGAAATTTTGAAAAGGTTTGTGGAGTTTAAACTACATATTAATTTTAATTGTATCCACTCAAATAATGGATCTGAATCTAAAAAAAACTCATCATTTTCCAAAATAAGAATTCTCACTTATAAAGAATTTCAAGGGTTTGTTGAGTTTAAAGTTCATATTAATTTTAGTTGAATCCACTAAATAATGGAATCTGATAAACGTATCATTTTTTGAAATGGCAATTAAAGAGCCCTTACTAATTAATAAGAAAAAAACTCGTTGAAATTTATATAAACATCAAATTGAAACATAAAAAGCCCTTTCATAATAGAACAAAGGAGATGAATTGCAAAAGCAATAAAGCAAGCCAAGGTAATCGAGAAGTTGAATTGCCTTAACTAAACTATTAGGCAGCAAAGCAAAAAGGACCATCTAACAACCAGTTCAGGTAAATGGGCTAAAGATGAAAAACAAAGCAACTGACTACTTTGACATGATCATTACAATCAGAAAGGGGCTATTACCCCAAAGTATAGAACATGTGCAGCAAATTCAATAAGATTATTAACTACATTATGCGAGCTTTTAGGCTAACCATTTCATTAACAAATTAGAATTAATCTATAATCTCAAGTCACGTCTGTAAAAAGTGAAATGAAACTGAAATTTTTAAGCTTGACGAAGAAACTTTAATGGTGGTAAACATGGTTTTTTCAATTCTTCTCATGGTTTGAGAAAAGGTGACCCTTTATCTCCGGCCTTATTTATTATTGC
>NW_021334826.1:0-571 GCF_001605985.2 Dendrobium catenatum
CGGAGACTCTAGCAACATGATGTATGCACTCTATAACCTATCGTAGAGATAAAAAATATTTTTTACAGACGATCAAAAAGTAACTCGTTTTAATGCCTCTTGAAAACCGTCCCCTACAATGAAATGATATCTGTTCGTCTGGACGAACCAAAAATTTTTACAGACGAAATCCATATTTAAAACTATCTTATCCACTCAATCGCTGCATTCAATCCTCTCGACGTGTGAGAGAAAATTTTTTTTTTCCTGGACGATCGTTAGATCGTACAGACGATCTAATTAAAAACTGCTCTCTAAACGGTTAAAATTCGTGCAAACTGTTCTTTCACACATCGTCCAGGTCGAAACAAAATTCGTCACGGACGATTTCCTCAAATTTTTGAATTTTGAATTTTAATTTAAGAAAATCAAACTAAACTTTCAAAAAACATAGAGAATATAAAACAAAACTATAGACTCAAAAATAAATTCATTCAAAACACACAAAATTCCATAAAAACAAAAAATAAAACAAAAACAAATACACTTAGAAAGCATAAATATCAATGTTGCAAAGACATTTTGTTTAGGC
>NW_021334827.1:0-777 GCF_001605985.2 Dendrobium catenatum
CTTTTTTTGCTGTTTCTTAAAATTACTTTATAGTACAAAATTTTTAATTCTTATACGAAAAAATTGTATTAAGAAGCAGGAATAAAGCCGTCCCAAACGAAGCCTTAGGCTTGGTTTGGGTCGGCTTTCTTACTACTTCTTAAATCAGCTTTTTAATATAAAAAATTTAATTTTTGTACTAAAAACAGCTTTATAAAGCAAGAAGAAAACATTCTCAAACAAAGTCTTAGGATTCGTTTGTGACGGCTTTTTTACTGCTTCTTAAAGCAAATTTCTAATACGAAATTAAAAATTTTTGTACTAAAAAACTGCTTTAAGAAGCAAAAAGAAAGCCGTCCCAAACGAAACCTTAGTCTCTTAACTACTTTATCATCCTCTATTATATTCCTGTTCTTGTGTTGGGCTGTTAAAGTCATGCAGATGAAAACAAAACTTCTATTTCATATAAAACTATATGAAATACATGGAGCTCTGTCAGGCATCTTGCCTAAAAAATGTTCATTTTTTTAATACATGGAGCATATTTTGGCCTGTTATTTTTTGGCAGGTCTTGCATAAATTTTGCGTGCCTGATTTTATGATCAAATTCGTTCAAATCTTAAAAAAATCTCTAATTTTTAGACTTTAGGGCTCATTTGATTCAATGGCAATTAGTATGGTTGGAAATAGCTGGAAAAAAATTTTATGAGCATGACATTTGGAATTGTTTGGTTGCACTTTTGATTAAGGCTTCGTTTGGGATATATTTTTTACTATATTGTAAAGTTGTTGTATAAA
>NW_021334828.1:0-302 GCF_001605985.2 Dendrobium catenatum
GGAAGGTGAGCCCTTGACTACGGTTAAGGAAATTGGCAAGCTAAAGTGCAACAAGCAAGTTGATCTTGTGGGAAATTGGGGTTGTTTGAAAATCTTTGCAAAAATGCCATTGGGTTTATTGTTTCCAAATAACAGTCCAGAGTTGTACAAGAGCAGTTGTGATGCTAACTCGGCGCAGTCGAGTATTCTCCCACCTAGGGAGAATGATGCGGACATCGGTACAAATATTTGACACATCTATCACAGGAGGCGTCGTAAATCAACAGCTATTATTTAAATCTTCATTTATGAGTTATTTTCTG
>NW_021334829.1:0-263 GCF_001605985.2 Dendrobium catenatum
GGATATATCATATAAGGTGACCAAGAGCTAGATTTTGTTTCCATCGAGTAGTAGGGAGACGAACTAAAGTCATATGGAAAATGTAGTCAATAATTAAATCGGCCTCATCAAATTTTGTGTTGTTCATGATCAGATAGGTAGCGACAGATAAGGTCGGGGTCATGTTGATAAGGTTGCCACCTTTGGGTATTATGGAGGTTCGAAGGACATGTTAAATTATTCACGCATTTTGAGTTAGTGATTGAACGAGAGGTTGGTGTTGA
>NW_021334830.1:0-648 GCF_001605985.2 Dendrobium catenatum
AAACATTAAGCATAATACTTTATATTGTGCTATGAAGCTAACGGTTCAATTATGGGCTAAGAGCTAAACATTTTAGAGTATATTGAAAATTGAACACATTTACACCCTTTAATATATGCATAAAATGACAATTTAAGAGGGACTTGGGCGGGTAGAGAGAGTAAAAATGTAGTAGATCCTGCTATTAATGAAATCTCCACATTTAATAATATAAAATATAAGGGTAAACTCTAAATAGTCTTCTGATTATGGGTGTCAAAATAGATTTTCGAGTCAGGTTTAGATCTAACATGATACTGACCAGCCTTCAATTGCTCCGACTCGAACCAACTCGATTAGACAAACATGTTAGAAATTCAAGCACGTACCCGACATGCCATAACCTGCATTGACCGAACATGACCTACTAACCTGTGGGTACGAGTAGGGTGCGAGCACAAGCGAGGGTCGAGTATGCGAGGCTGCTAGTGCGAGTACGTCAGGTTGACCTGAACCCAACCCAAAACTAGAAATTGGTCAGAACACGAACCCAACCCATTTTACAAACGAGTCAACCTGGACCCAAAATTTTTTAGTCGGGTTCAGGTCATATCAAATATTGACACTCCTATTTCCAACTATTTGTATGTGGCCAATTTGATTCCAAAA
>NW_021334831.1:0-399 GCF_001605985.2 Dendrobium catenatum
TTTATTTGATAGCCGTTAGCAGAGAAAGAGACAATGCAGTTATTATCTCTAGTTAATTGATGAACAGATAGTAGATTAAAGGAAAGATTAGGAGCATGATGAATATTTTGAAGAATTAGATTACCTGTCGGTGTAGGCAAAACTCCTTTACCGGTGTGTTGAATCGGTATATGCTTGCCATTTCCCAGCACGACTTGTGACGAGCCTGTATATGGTTCGGTATTTGTTAGATGAGTTGAGTCAGCCGTGAGGTGCGTGGAAGCACCGCTGTCAAGATACCAGTCATCTTGATTTTGTGTTTCTGAGGAACCAAAGAGGGCTGTCTTTTGGGAGTCCTCATTGTAGGTGTAATCTGCCCGATACCAACATTTTATTGCCGAATGCCCTGTTTTCAGACAG
>NW_021334832.1:0-247 GCF_001605985.2 Dendrobium catenatum
TTTTTAATAAATATTAGACCTTATTAGGAGTTGAATGTAAGTGAGTTTGGGTGATTTGGATTTTTCTTGAATTAGTTATGAAGGTTTGAAATTTGAGGTATTTAATGAATTTTAAAAGGTTTAATTAGAGAGCCATTTTGTGATTTTGCTCCAAATAAGATCCCAACTCCTTGAAATCTTCCCCAAAGGTCAGGAATGACCTAAGGAGATATTCCCAAGTGTTTGAGAAATTTTTGGAATTTTTAAT
>NW_021334833.1:0-263 GCF_001605985.2 Dendrobium catenatum
AGCTTCGAGAGAGCTCGAAGACTTTTGCTTCTTTGGCATGAAATACCGTGCATCTTCATAAACTGTTGCTTCATGAACTGTAAAGGGCTGAATGTCACCAGAGATCCTGAATTCTTCTCCATCTTTGAGATACTTCATACACTGGTGTAATGTTGACGGGACAATGCCATATTCATGCAACCAGGGACGACCTAGTAGCGCCTTGAATGAAGTATCCGCGTCAATCACATGGAATTTAGCTTCTGTGTGGAGCTCTCCAAATA
>NW_021334834.1:0-240 GCF_001605985.2 Dendrobium catenatum
AGTAGGTCATATCACATATCCCGTTCCAGACAAAATCTCAAAGGATTTCAACCACTTATGACACTATTTTGTGTTTATAGCATTAGAATATCCATGTAGACACTATAACATGGCTTATAACATCTAAAATATGACTTTATAACCACCAGCATGCCAAATATTTATTGACTAGACAAAATTTCAAAAGATTTTGACCCCTTAAATGCAGTAGATATTTTTCAATCATATATATACATATTT
>NW_021334835.1:0-201 GCF_001605985.2 Dendrobium catenatum
CTTTAGTTGTCAAAGTTAATGCTTCAAACTATTAGGGATTGGGTCCTTAGACATAAGATGATATTTGATTATGACATACTTAGACAAAATCATATATGCTTAACTTTGGTAGGCTAAATTTGTCAAAGCATATTGTATTTGTGTTGACATATAACAAAATCATTAATTTGAAAACTTATTGTGCTTAGATATACTCAGGGG
>NW_021334836.1:0-220 GCF_001605985.2 Dendrobium catenatum
AGAGTATTTTTTTTGAAAAGAATTCAATTACTCTTAAAAATTATACAAATATATAAAAATTAAAAGAATTGCACAAAAGTTTGCAATAAGAAAAAAGGCACTAAATAAGCCCAAAGTAAAAAGATGCAAAAAAATGTGCCATAAAATTAAAAAAGATGAACTAAAATGTGCCATAAAATTAAAAAAGATGCGCAAAGCGCCACATGTGGTAGTTACTTTT
>NW_021334837.1:0-231 GCF_001605985.2 Dendrobium catenatum
CTTCTGGACGAAAATCTTACAGAGACCAGATCGTCCTTGATGATATTTAATTTCGTCTGGACAAAAATCTTACAAAGAGCAAATCGTCATGTATGATAAATTAATTTCGTCTTGACGAAAATCTTACAGAGACCAGATCATCCTGGATGATATTTAATTTCATCTAGACGAAAAGGACTTAAAAAGTTTTTTCGAGTCAGTTCCTATTCGTTCCATGTGCTCAATAGGAGA
>NW_021334838.1:0-203 GCF_001605985.2 Dendrobium catenatum
TTGGAAATCTTTGACTATGAAGGTGAAAGATGGAGGGAGAAAGGTGGTGCTGCGATAGGATGCTAGCTTATGCAGGACCATGGTATCACTCAAAACCATGGTCAAGGCAATACAGAGAGCAGGACAAGGCTATTTGGTAGAGCAGGAGAGGCAGACCAGATCCCTAAGTGTGAGCATTAGCTTCTACAGCAATTTTCGACGGT
>NW_021334839.1:0-523 GCF_001605985.2 Dendrobium catenatum
AACTGTTTCAAAAAACTTCAATTTTTTTTTTCTTTTGGAAAGTATCAAAAAAATACTTTTAATTAATCTTTCATACTATATTACGCATATTATAATCTTATGCTTTATGATTGATACGGCTTTTCATATCTCATTCAATCATGGGATGATTTTCTTAATGCTTCTTAGAACAATTTTTTAATACAAAATTTTTTTAAACTAAAAGTTTTTGTACTAGAAAGCTGCTTTAGAAAACAATAAACAAACTATCCCAAACGAAGTCTTAGATTCAAAATTTTTTATTATTGTTTTCATTATATTATATTTTTTAATTTACTAGTTCTATTTTCTTAATTTTCACCTCTTGTATAGTTATTATAATTTATAATTTTTTTCATTACACTTTTTAATGGGTGATATTGTTTCTTATGTTCTCCATATCCACCTAAAATAGGTCAAATTTTAATAAAATTTAAATCTTCATTTATTTTGCATGTTATTCCAAAGATTTAAATGTAAATTTGATTCTTAACATAACACAATG
>NW_021334840.1:0-201 GCF_001605985.2 Dendrobium catenatum
AAACATCACTTATATTTATTTTACCCAAATCCAAATAACTCTAAATACTTCAAATAGATTAAAATTTTAAAAAATAATAGTTCTTTTTAACAAACCAATTAGCCCCTAAGAGTTAGAGTTTCTTCTTTAAAAATTTTGAAAAGAAATATTTAATAACTATCATATGCTAGAATATTTTAATTATCAAAAGTTCTATTAAAT
>NW_021334841.1:0-375 GCF_001605985.2 Dendrobium catenatum
ATTTAATTTCGTCTGGATGAAAATTTTCCAGAGACCAAATTGTCCTGGACGATTATTAATTTCGTCTGGACGAACATTTTCCAGAGGACCAATCTCCATTGACGATAAATTAATTTCGTCTGGATGAAAATTTTATAGAGAACCAATCGTCGTGGATGATTATAAAATTCGTCCTGGACGAATAGGACTTAGAAAAATTTTTAAGCAAGTTCCTATTCGTTCCATTTGCTCAATAGGAGATAACTATCTGATCATCCTGTTCGAACGCATAACGTCTAGTACGATCAGTATAAATATTTTATGATCTCCTTATGTGTGTGTGTATATTTTTATTCACTGAATTACAATCACTCCCTTTCAATTTAATTTCAAAGA
>NW_021334842.1:0-297 GCF_001605985.2 Dendrobium catenatum
TATTTGAGTTGGGATATTCTTATCCCACTTAAATCCCAAAAGAAGAATGCATCCTCATAGGGGAGAGTCTTCTTCCATTTGGGAGATCAAGTGGGATGACTTTAGATATCCAAAGAGAAAAGGCAATGCCCCATACCTAAGGGAAATTGTCTCTTTGTTTGGATAATTCAAGCCACGACGGATCCAAAGAGTCCAAGGAGGAGAAATCTAAGGAATCCAAGGAGGAGAGATCCAAGGAGTCCAAGGAGGAGAGTTCCAATGAGTCCAAGGAGAAGAAGACACCTAGAAGACTGAAGA
>NW_021334843.1:0-323 GCF_001605985.2 Dendrobium catenatum
TATTATAATTTTTTAGAAATTTTTTCTTATAAATTTAATTCAGTGTTAAAACACTGATAGTAACAAGATCTGAACTAATAAAATCTATTTACGATATAGGTTTCAAACTATGCAATCTAGTTTTAAAAATTAAAGTTTAAGATAGTCAAAACCACTGATTAACTGTCAAAGCGCAGTGAAAGCATATTGAAAGGCAGCTAATTACTTATTATATTGTAATTTTCTATAATTTTTTTTTCTACAAATTTAATTAATATGTGATACGTTATCCCAAAATTATCTTTGTCGAGCACGAATCTCGAGGCAAAAACTTGTTGGAAACT
>NW_021334844.1:0-293 GCF_001605985.2 Dendrobium catenatum
GAGAAAGCAAAATGAGTTAGGTTCTCTACCTGCTTCAGGAGGAAGCAAAAGGAGTTGGGTTCTCTGCCTCGCCGGGGTCAGTGGAAAGGAGTTTTTGTAAAGGCTTCTCTGCCTTGTTGTGGGAGCAAAAGGATAGTAACTGTGTTTTAGTGCAAAACCCGGAGGGCGCCTCCGAGGAGTGGATGTAGATCGAGTTGACCTAACCACTATAAATTTATGTGTGTTTTCTTATTAATCTTACGCATTTATTTCTTCCGCACTTTGATTTTCATTATGGTGATTTTGGTCGAACC
>NW_021334845.1:0-343 GCF_001605985.2 Dendrobium catenatum
AGTCATAGTTTTCTTGGCGCAAATCTTTGTATCCATACCTCACAATGCATCTGAACATTAGATGTTCCTTCGGCCCAATCCAGCCGACGATTCTCTTCTGGATGAAACTGCCTTGGCTAGCTTGAATAATAGTGGGCATGACAGTTTTCATCCTATTAGCAATAATTTTTGCAATGACTTTGTAAATAACCTTACAGAGAGAAATTGGTCTAAAATCCTTGACATTGCTGGCATGTGGGAGTTTTGGAATTAGGGCAATTGCAGTAGCTTTGACTTGCTTTGACATATGACCAGTAGAGAAAAAATATCTCACAGCATTGCATAATTAGTGTTTTAGAATTTC
>NW_021334846.1:0-226 GCF_001605985.2 Dendrobium catenatum
TTACCCCGGAACTTATTCTGTTAAAACTCCCTCGCCATAGCAAAAAGAAAAAGAAAAGTGCGACGCGGAGGCCGGGGCCGAATTTTTGGACCCCACATATTAAAAAAGAATTAAGGGTAAAAATGTCATTTAGAACTTTCCGGAAATTTTAACTCCTAAAATATTTAAAATCCGATATGGGTTCTATAAATCAAAACGATTAGAATTTTGCGCTCTATTTTATAAA
>NW_021334847.1:0-2576 GCF_001605985.2 Dendrobium catenatum
ACTATAAATCCTACTTATCCATGTCACATGGATGACGCCACTTCCATCTTTCTCTCATGCATGTGTCGAGTGCTTGATTTATTTTCTCCAATTTCTTCTCACTACCTTAGTCCCTCCGGATGTTAGAATGAGCAGCGTATGTTGACTAAAAGCCCCTTTGAACCCTTTCTTTTTATTTGAATAGGACTTCCTATTCTTAGCCCTATGTGCCAATCCCATTTTTTGAAATGATAATGTAATCGAGATTTTTCTCAGGCTCCGGCTTGAGATGTAATTAACCATGGGGGCTTATGCCCATGGGAAACTAAATTCCACGTCTACTAAACCTCACTCGAGCTGATGTATCAGGTGTGGGGAAACCCGTGATTGTGATCAGACCATGTATATTATTACCCATCAATATGTGTAGATGAGAACTGTTATCCTTCATGGTTAATCGTATGTAGGGTCTAATCTATCCTTCCATCAGCCCGTTTGAGAGGAGCGTGGAGACCTGTGATCATCTTTATCCCTCAGGGTAAGTGCAGTCGTATACCCCTCTATAATCCTGCAGCAGTAGCAGTGTCCTTTGGCAGATCCATAAATATAATAGTTATTAGTTAGGTGCTAACTTCACCCATCTACCTGCCATAGAAATCTCAACATTATAGAGTCCCTGGCCTTTCGCCTAATATAGGAGTTATATCGTAGGACCCTTTTCTATAGCCACGGGTCAACGGAAGTTCATCATATTAACTTTAGACTATTTCATAAAGTGGATAGAAGTAGAACATCTAGCAAAAATCTCAGAAGTAAATGCCAAACAGTTACGATGAAAGAATATAATATGTCATTTTGGCATTCCCGCAAAAGTTATCACTGATAACGGAACATAGTTCACTAGAAGGGTCTTCACCATATTTTGCCAAGGTCTCCTTATTCAGATAGTACACATGGATGTGGCCCATACTTAGACTAATGGACAAACAAAGGTCACTAATTAGACTATTATAAGGGGATTAAAGACACAGCTGGAGAAGGCTGGGGGGAAATGGGTTGATTGGCTCCCAAATATCCTCTAGGCCTATCGTATCACCATAAGAACTCTAACAGAAGAAACCCCGTACAATCTCTTCTTTGGCATAAAAGTTATTATTCTCATTGACATTGGAGTCTCAAGTCATAGGGTTCAAACTTTTAATTTTAACAGCAATGATGAAAAACTCAGGTATAGCCTAGACCTCCTTCTAGAAGCAAGAGATGAGGTGATGCTTAAGGCTATTGTATATCACCAAAGAGTTGCCCTTCACTATAATCAAAGGATCAAACCATGTCATATATCAATTGGAGATCTAGTTCTTCGCAGCATCGAGGCAATAAGAAAAGGCCCTCAACGCAATAAATTCTCCCCCCTCTTGGAGGGTCCATACTTAGTAGCAGTTGTGGTGAATCCTAGGACTTTCAAATTGAAGGCTGCTAAATGAAAGATGCTTCCTCAGACTTGGAATGTAGACAATGTTCATAAGTGCTATTAGTATAGCACATTAGTGCTACTTATTATTATATGCTTTCAGTGTTGTATTTCTTCAGTTTTGAACATTATTATTTATGGTGTTTGTAGCTTCTTCCTAAGTTATCTCAGGTAGATATGCCTTTGTTTAATGCAGTAGGAAAATATTTCTTCGTTGAGTTATATTATTGTCTTCTTCAAGTAAAATTCACACAAGCTGTGAACTTTAATTTTGAAATACTTAATTTGAGCAACATACAATAATTAGCTTAATCACTAGATAATTAATCCCAGGGGGATTCGATCTGACCTCTTCCACACAGATTAAAAAGTTTTGAACAATGCTTTAATTAATAATCTCATATAGGTCAAACACCCTAGGTGGGTGTTGCTTAATTTTTATATCCTTGATTCGAGGCATACATACTCTTTGTTGCACCTCAATCACTAGAAAAAAAAATCTCAAGGGGATTCAATCTGATCTCTTCCATACAGGTTAACACCATCGAGAAAACTCTGGCAAATAATATCAGTTGGTCGCACATTCATGGTAGATTCTTTTGACCTCTTCCACATAGGTTAGTATCATCGAGTGAAGCTCTGACATATAACCTCAGATAAAAAATACATCCTTAGTGGATTCTCCTAACCTCCTCAACATAGGTTGAAACACATTAACTAAAAGCCTCAAACAAGTCAAATACCTTAAATAAGCATAAATAAAATTCACTCAAGTTGAATAAGGCAATGAAATATTCATATCAGCAATTTTATATTAAATCATAAAAGATTATATATATGAATACAAACATCTAATACATCACAATCGTTAAAAAAGATAAAGTGATATAGATAGCAGAAAATAAAAGATACTCAATATTTACAATCTCATAATCCATATTAATATCTAAGGCCTTGTACATCTCACTATCTATCTTATTGCCATTAGAGTCTAAAGGAAAGTCATCTGAAGCCTAGCTAGGGGTTACCCCTTCGACTTGAACTCTGGTCTTCCATTGCATCATATAAACTCACTTCAAAATACCTCAGATGAATCCATCATCAATACACTACTACTCCAAGGCCT
>NW_021334848.1:0-238 GCF_001605985.2 Dendrobium catenatum
GTTTGAAGATACATGGAGATCATATCCTGCGGCCAAGTGCATAGTTTATCATTCTTGGAAGAAGAATGATGTTGGTAATGAGTATATAATCTTACAAAAGAAGATTAATCGTACCTTGAAATCCTTATTTTTCTGGAGTAAAAACAAATGCAAAGACTTGAATGCTTTAAAGGAAAAATTGAAGAAAGAGATCCTTGATCTGCAAAATAAGGAAGCTTCGAATGATAATTGGTCTGCT
>NW_021334849.1:0-201 GCF_001605985.2 Dendrobium catenatum
CACGAGAGAGAACTTTCGATTAAGGCTAGTCGTCAATTAGATATGTTATATCCATAGATATATAGTATCAAGCGTATAGTAGCAGCAATGGGTTTATTTATTGGTAGAAATTGAATTTGGAAATTGGTTTTGGATTTGGGTATTTGTAAAGGTTTGGAAAGTTTTGGGAATTTGGAGAATTTGAATATTTGGATATTTGAT
>NW_021334850.1:0-233 GCF_001605985.2 Dendrobium catenatum
CTTTGAATTTAGTTATAGATTTTGATGACCTGCTAGGCTTTTTAGCTTATTATATGTGGTTATATGATTTCAAGTCAGGGTAGAGGATAATGAGGGTAGGACTGATTATGATTCTTCAGGTTCTATTTCTTTTTATTATATTTATTCTTTTATACTTATGACAGAGTAGCTATGATATGATTATATAGATCCTGAGTAATATATATAATTTTTTGGAATGAATACATATATAT
>NW_021334851.1:0-721 GCF_001605985.2 Dendrobium catenatum
CCATCGACGAGCTTTGACCGAGGGCATTTGACTTGGGAGAAGTAAAGGGAGGTTGTAGGAGCTCTCACACTAAAAATCTCAGGTTAAGGAGACTTGGAGAAAGAGCAAAAGCAAAAGTCCCCTCCTTGGACCCCTATAGAAAGTATTTATAGGCCTAAGGATTTAATGGACGGCCTAGATCATCTCTAGGGTTAATTAGGAGGGAGGGGAAGAGATTAGCATGGGATTTGGCTCTAGGAATCATTAGGAAATGATTGGATACATTAATTAGGGAGATTTTGACTTAAATAGGTCAAATTTGACCATGTTAAACTTGGGTTGACTAAGTCAAAGGTTGACTTAGTCAATATAGTCAAATTGAGGTAAACGGGTTAGGGATTTGAGCCTAGGATGGGCTAGAATGGATTAGAGCTTGATTTGGGCTTAAATAGGTCAAATTGGCCTAATTAGGGCTTGGGTTGACCAAGTCAAAGCTTGACTTGGTCAACCTAGTCAATTTGGTCAAGGAGGATGGGGGTTTGAGTCCAAGAAGAGTTTGGATTTGAATAGAGCTTTAATTGACCCATTTAGGTTTAATGGGTCAACCTGGGTTGACATGGTTAACTAAGTTGAGCCAGGGCAGGGGTTTGGGCTTCATGGATTTGGTTTGACCCATTGAGTCCAGGGGAGGTAAGATTTGAGCTTAAGAAGGCATGATTTGAATTTGAAATCAAATAGAAGG
>NW_021334852.1:0-459 GCF_001605985.2 Dendrobium catenatum
TTACCTCCACCCCTGCTGTGCTGCTCTCCCACATGTTCTCAATGCCAACGGCGGCCTTCGCCTCCACCTACACCACAAAACGTCAGCGCCTTGCGACAAGTGTGGGTGGAAGGGGAAAACTTGGTCTTATAGGAGCGATTGCAAAAAAATTAACTTGCATGTGGCCTGCGCCAAAAAATTATGGTTGGATAACATGAACGAGCTTCATTATGGCAGAGGCGACAGCAACGGCGACCTTAGCGAAGGAATGACCATGGTGTTGAGGAATAAGTTTCCGATTATTCAAGCAGAGGGGAACAACCGTCACAGGAGGAGCTGGATGGGAAAGTTGAAGAAATGCTCAAAATTGGCGGTGCTGGCAGTGAAGTTTATCATTGCGGCAATGCTCGGGGTTCCCATGACTCTGATTCCAGGGGTTATCTCGTCTCTTCTTTCTGAATGAAGCAGAAATTAATTATT
>NW_021334853.1:0-859 GCF_001605985.2 Dendrobium catenatum
TCCAATTCTATTATCTTTTTATCTTATTTAATATCACTTTCTATTTATATTTTGCGATTTTGTTTCTTTCCGGAATTGGATTGGCGAAAAGTTCGATGTATTCATTTCGTTCAGTTGAGTTCATGAAAGAGGGTTTCTTGTCTGATTAAATCTTATTGGTGGAATTTTTTAATGGAAGTCTTCACCTTGGAATCAAAGAAACGTTAAAAATGGGATTTTTCTTCTTCTTCTTGTTCTTCTTGGAATTAGATTTGTGATTGAGATGCGGGATTAGAGATTTGAAAGAGGTGTGATTTTGGTAGCTTGGTGTTGTTCTTTATATCTTAGACATGCGGATTCCTCAAGGAGCTGGTAAAAGCAGCTATAAGGATAAAAATTCTATTTTTACTTGGCATTTTTATTTCGTTTATCCTAGGATTGTTTCTTTGATTTAATATCTTTTGTTTTTTTATAACTCGATGTATTTGGTTTGAGCTCTTTCAACCCTTCTTTCGTTTCCTTTCAGTCAAATTTCCAGCATACAAACGTAGTGTAAGTTTAAGTAAACGCCGGCAGTTCAACCTTGAAGTTGCAAATGAGTAAATACTTTAAGCTTGGAATTATTGTGTATGATTAAAAATCTCAGACTAAATAGCAAAGAATAAAAAAGGGCCAGATCCTTCTGAAGTTTGCTGAATACATTTCACTATGCAGGATTTATTAATATAATAGATTGTGTAGAAAAATAAAAATATGAAAAATTATTCTAAATTTTCTTGCTCTCTTTTTGTACATAAATTGGAGGTATTTACATGCTCCTCGAAAGATATGTATGAAAAAAGTAAATGTTATTATAGTTTAGAGAGCACGGGCGGATTCA
>NW_021334854.1:0-447 GCF_001605985.2 Dendrobium catenatum
TTTCATTAATTTTTCTGTAAGGGAACCTATATTCCAACTTCCTATCCTAATTTTAGTTTCATGGACTATCTTCTTTGAGATTTTTTTAGGAAAAAAATTAAATTTAATTATTGCATAAATTTGAATATTATATTTAAATAAAAATAATCTATTATTAGGTAGGGGTCAAGGTGTCAACAACTATGCAAGCACAGGTGTTAGCGGAGGAGGGGAAGGCATCAATGGGATAGGCGGCGAGTGAAGTAGAGTAGGCTTTCACAACGGAATTAAATGAGAAATCAGTTCAAGTCTGGACTGCAATGAAATGAAGCTTTATAGTTTGTACATATTTTATGTATAACTTATATATAAAGTGTGTATAAAAAAGGCATTCATAAACTATACACAAGATATAAAAAATTCATGTGACTTCATTTAATTAAAGTCCAAAAGAAAAACTACGTTCAG
>NW_021334855.1:0-246 GCF_001605985.2 Dendrobium catenatum
CTTAATGTATGTTTAAAATTTCTTTGAATTTGGCTAACCAGATCTAGAGAAAACTTCAAAAAACTTATTCTATGGTTTTAACCCTTATGTTACGTAAGATCTGAACCGTTGAACTTACGATCAACTGCTTTAATCTAGCCATTCTGAGGTTTCTTTTAATGAAAGATCTAATCACATGGATCCTTTTTTCGTTCAGCTCAATCTGAGTCATTGATTTATTTCCACGGGCAATTGGATGGCATCCGC
>NW_021334856.1:0-319 GCF_001605985.2 Dendrobium catenatum
GCAGCTCCAGCTTGACCACGACGCCATGCCGCACCCTAGCACCTGCACCAGCACACCCTAATAAAGATTTGGTCGCACACTTCGACCAGCTGCAGACTCGTCTTGACATGCATATTCAAGAATAATTTCAGCAACACGAGACAGATATGCAATGGTTTGGAGAACGTTTTACTGCAATTGATCACCGCTTTGATGCTCTCTTTTAATATTTTCAACCAAATCCATCTCCACCACCAACTGATCAGGACCCGTCTGCGTAGATTGTTTGTGTTTGCATTATAATTTCTTTCTTTTGCTTTTTGCTTTAGTTGCTCCTCCT
>NW_021334857.1:0-305 GCF_001605985.2 Dendrobium catenatum
CACCTAGGCAAGTAAATGACATTTATGTTTTACATCAGTTTGGTATCAGAGCATGGTTACCTGGGGTGCGGACTCGACGGAGTTGAACTTTTTTTCACCCCGGGAGAATGATGCTGACATCCAACCGTCCATGGCAATCCGAGGAGCTGAAGATCAACGGCTGTCATCGTCCCACGTTATCTTATATTTTATTTGTAAATTTTAAAATTTTATTATAAATTTTTCGTTTTTACCCTCACTTAAGAGGGTCGTCCTATGTAAGCCTTATGGGCATACGTGTCTTGTTTTAGTTTCTTAGGCCTATA
>NW_021334858.1:0-228 GCF_001605985.2 Dendrobium catenatum
TCCGTTACCCCGGAACTCTCCATAACCTCCCATTCCTTGAAGATGAGGTGCTCCCCAAGTGTCCCGATCCTCCCTCCAACGTTGGTATCCGAGTTCGACGTCATAATCCCCCCTTTCTCGTTCAAAATCAGCATCTCGACGCTGATATTCTTCTCTCCTTTCTCCAAAATCTGCACTACGTTCATATTCCTCCCGCCTGCCTCTGAAATCAACACCTCGACGCTGAAA
>NW_021334859.1:0-262 GCF_001605985.2 Dendrobium catenatum
GGTGATATAAAGATATGATCTTGGATGCAACTTGCATATAATTTACATAATATATAGAATAATCTCTTAACATATAAGTCCATAAGTTTTATGCTTTATTGCATACAACTCAACAACTATTTTGGGATGATTGCATCACTCAATCTAGGTTGGCAATTGTAGTTAGGACGCTTAACATTTAAATAGAGTATAACATATTGTGGGATTATTTCAACCAACTTGTTGGACTTTTGAAGGAAACTAATCTAACAAATAATGATAT
>NW_021334860.1:0-446 GCF_001605985.2 Dendrobium catenatum
TAGAGAGAGAGCAAATGTTCACTTATGTAACAAGTCACGACTATTGATTGATTCACCCAAATCTGTATTGGCATAATTGTCTAACCACATGGAGCGCTGGATCTATATTGCTAATTCCTTAGATTTTAGGCAAGGTCTACACTTTTAAAGTTTAAATTGTTTCTTAATTTAACCTACTTAGTTAAATTTAGGTCATATAGATCTAACCTACCTTTTGGTTTAGCTTACTTGGGTTGGCTTGAGCTATCAAAGCCAAAATACAATATCCTAGTTTGACAAATTTAGGTACTCATTCATCTTAGTTTAGCTCTTTGATTTGGGTCCAAGCCACAAAAAATCCAAACTCATGTTGATTTAATTCAACATCGATCTCCAATTTGTCATTTTTTTTTATGTTTCAATATTTTTATTCTCTATAATACTCTTTAAGTTAATTATAATTTCTC
>NW_021334861.1:0-207 GCF_001605985.2 Dendrobium catenatum
TTTTATTGCTTGCTTATGTTAATCATTTTTGTCTATTTTTTTTTTGTGTTCTGTGCAAGTCTCTGCATTTTGAAAGTGTGGGGTGATGTATCTGATTCTGATTACTAACCCTTGCCTTTCATTTATGAAGATGGATCTACAAAACACCCCGATGACCGTCCAACTGGGATGAGGAGCCAGGATTCAGCTGGCTAATGCTGTTATTGA
>NW_021334862.1:0-313 GCF_001605985.2 Dendrobium catenatum
ACTTCTCACAGTTCAGCCACTCTAACTGTCCACCTCCCCCTCCCCCGCTCGACTGAACGATTTTCCTGAGATCCTGTTGTTTTGCTTGCTGCCGTGAAGGCTCACTAGGATTCCGTCCACGTCGAGGCTGCACGACCAGTGCAAGCCGAGCTTCCCTTTGTCAAAGCTGAATCGCAAAAGTCCCAAAGCTCACGCCTTGTACCTTGGCTGAAGGACGAGATTCCCTGTTGAAGTTGAACGCCAGTGATAGGCGAAATCTCCCCGCAATCACGTGAAAACTCCTTGCACTGGTAGTCGTTTGCTGTGTGATTTC
>NW_021334863.1:0-299 GCF_001605985.2 Dendrobium catenatum
GCCGCAGGATGGGTCCGGGCTCGTGATTTGAGATCCCATGGAGAGGGAAATCGTATCACCCACCAACCTTGGAGACGACCGGGTTCGTGGTTTTATTCTTTTTCGTTATCTTTTCATCTTCCCCTTGTCGACATCCCCACCCTCCACCCAAGCCATCGACCACCTCTTCACAATCCCGCCGGCCACCTCTTCCCAACCCGCCGGCCACCTCTTCCCAACCCGCCGGCCACCTCCCTTCATCATCCCATTCTCCTAGGCCGGTCCCTCCTCCTCCTTTCCTTTGCTTAATTAAGAGCCAA
>NW_021334864.1:0-207 GCF_001605985.2 Dendrobium catenatum
ACAAAAAGTAAGTACGACTAATGAAAGGACCAGTGAATAATTGGGACTCAACTATTTATTAGTCCATTTCCCCCAAGATTGCTCTTCATTCATATAACCCATGTCTAAAATTTCATCGAATGGATCTCCTAAAATTAGGTTAATTTAATAGTATAGGTAATTTTAAATTATAATAATTTAAAATAGATATATACTAAAACAAAATAA
>NW_021334865.1:0-220 GCF_001605985.2 Dendrobium catenatum
ACAAATTTGATCGTCTGTACGAAATTTTTTCTTCTAGACGAACGATGATTTTCGTCCAGGACGAACGTATCGTTTTTCTTTAAATATGAAGGCTTTCTAACTTAACAATCACACTTTCAAACTTCTCTTTCAATCCCTTTCTACTTCAAATTATCAATGGCCTCCTCAAACAAGAGACAAAAGATGTTAGTGAAGAAGCCAAATAGGAATGCCTCAGAAA
>NW_021334866.1:0-4945 GCF_001605985.2 Dendrobium catenatum
AGAGTAGAGGTATTAAATTTGACTTATGTTAAGAAAGGTAGAGGCAGAACTAAAAAGACCTGGTTAGAAAATATTAGGAATGATCTTTCTTTATTTGATTTAAACGAGAATTTGACCTTTAATAGGACACAATGGAGAAAAAGGATTCATGTAGCCGACCCACCTAGTGGGATAAAGGCTTGATGTTGTTGTTGTTATTGTTGGGCGTTTGGATATTTGGGAGGCATTTGAAGGTATTTGTGAACCCCTCCAGTTGAGATAAACATTCAACACGGCCATCATTAAGGAATATGGAGTCATTTAAAAATACTTTGTATTTTGTGAGAATTTTGGAGGCATTTAAAATGATTGGAGTTAACCCCTTTGGTTGAGATCTTCGTTCAACATGGTCATCATCGGGGTGAATGGGGTCATTTAAAAATATTTGTATTTTGTAAAAGTTTGAGGGCATTTTAAAATATTTGAAATTAAACCCTACGGTTAATATTTGCATTCAACACGGCTATCATTGGGGTGAAAGGGATTATTTTCCTTTGTCGATTGAACCCTGTCGACTCTGTTAGTTTGCCGACAGAGGATCGGGTTTCATAGGTTTTATGATTTTGTGAATGAATTTTCTTCATTGAAAGCCTTGAAGGCCTAATATGAATAAATAAAATAAATATCGCAGTCGACCTCGCGACTGTATATTTATTTGATGGTTCGAGTCATGTCGACTCCTATCTACTTGCATAGAAGGATCGGGCTCGAACTTGGGCTTATTTACTGACCTAAATAGCATCCTTAGATGTCACGTGTGTTCCTACAGCACACTCATCAAGGTCCATGCAGGTAGTGATTGTATTTACCCCTTTAGTGTACCTATGTGTGTACAAACTACTGTGTATATGCAGGGGGTACTTTAGATTTCAGTGGTTCTTTTACGGTAACTTGTAAAAGCTCGAGTTTTCCATAGCTCTTCTATATTTGTCCAAAGGCGAAATGTTAGATGCATGACCACTATTTATCAAGAAGCTTGCAAGCCTCAATAATCTTATCCATTCAATATTCAGGACCTAGTTGAATTGAGACTCACTCAGTCCTTTGAAAATAATGATTTGATCTGGCTTTCTCTTCTCATGACTCGTATGGAAATCAATAAGCAGCTTCCGAGTTATGTCATTATCATCATTTTTTTGTTGTTGGCTTTGAGTGTACATTATAACGATTAAAGGCACCCCGCGTTGTATAGGAGAAACATATGAGATATTAATTCCCAAAGTGATTGTTGTAGCCCTTAGGATGATTGGAATGACGGATGTATTTCTATCTATAGTTGTGGGTTTGGACCATCAAACTTTGCATTAATCTTTAACAGCACATTTGTCAAACATGGCTTATTGACTCTAGTAGGCGAGATGCAGCTTGTGTTGACATTGGATATTTGATATTACTGCATTTAATATTAGCCCCTTATACATGCTGATCAACGAGCCGCTGTGTTATCTTGCATTTATTTTTAGTGTTCATGGGGATTGTTACAAGTAATTGTATGTCGACCAGTGTTAATTCTAGAAGACTATACTATTCACTTCCTTCTGTATCAACCTTCAAAGCCCATGGGCATCAATATTCTTTATTTAGTCAGCCCCTGTTGACAGGTGGTTGTGTTCATTTGCAAACTATATAATGTTGAATGTAAGGAGGTTGTTATATCATTGCTTATAGTCATCATATTGACTTCCTTCATTTGTAGACAACTCACTGTAGTTATGTGAAGGACCCATCATATCCACTGTGTATCCTTCATAAGTGAGATGAATTGCTTGTAGACAGGATATGATTGCAAACTCCTTGTTTCCACATGTTGTTTGTAACATGTATGACGCTGTCACATAAATCTTTCACTTGATTATAAGCAAATTATATTTATTGACAGCTTGCATTATCAAATTCAATGATCGATACTTATGATTTTGAGATAAGTATACACTCATTGAATTAAAATTTGATTCTCTAATTATAGTTCAGGTTCGGATCCACAAGTCCTTTCTTCTTGTTGATGGTTACTTGGTTTTCACCTTCAATTGTGGGTAACTCATCTTGCACATGTGTTGTAAGGTTTAGTAAAATATCCTTATGCCTCCACTTGCAACTAGACAACACATTGCTAATCGATGAAGGTCATATGGTAGTTGAATATTTACTATTCACTAGGATGACCATGATGCATTTAAACTTTGAATTGCTCATTCATCCAAAGCCCATTCTTGTGTATTCCATCCAAGTTCTTTATAGTTTATGTTGTTAAAGTATCTTGCGATCGGATTCGAGTTCAAGTCATTTGTTATTTGCATCTGAGTCCAGTTCAATATCATTTGCTCAAGCTTGTTTTGAGTTTGATTTTATATTCAAGACATGATTCATTGAGGTTTGAGTTCTCATTCAATTTCATTGGCAAGACCAGTGCGTATGAACTATGTCACATTCAAGTCCAAGCTCCACTTAATGTTGTACAGTTCGAGTTCAAAGTATAAGTTCAAATGCTTGTTCAAAGTCTTCTGAAGTTTTTGCATGTTCAATTACATATTCAAATTGATTTGAATTTGGCTCCAGTCTGCTCTAATTTTACTTGAGTTTAACCTTTTATCAACAATTTAGATTTTGTTCAAGTCCAAGTTCAAGTCCAAAACAAGTCTTATGTAGTCCGTGTTAAGTTCAATTGTTGATTCATTTATATCCAAATCATGTCCAAGTAAAGTCCCCTGCTGTGCTCAAGTCCTTGTCATCTTGAAAGTTCAATTTCTTATCACTTTGGTTAAAGTTTAAGTTAGATCCCTCATTTGCATTTGTCCAAGTTTGAGTTCAAGTTCACAAGTCCACTGTAATTTCTCCAAGTCTTTGTGTGTTTCAGGCAAAATTTCAGCAACCTCACGGCGCCTCCCCCATTTGAGAGAAAACTATAGGAATCTGGGCCGCACAATAAATGTGTGTATGGTAGGTGTTCTTAGACACCGCAGCCGTGGTCTTCATTCCCACCACGCGCAATAAAGGGGTGTATGGGGTCTTTGAATGTACCTGTTTTAAAACAGTTTGGGCTTCCCTCATTGCTCGATGGTACTTATAAGTGACGCTCGTTCGGCGTAGGCGTGCACCGGCCTTCCCATTCCCACCACGTGATCAAAGGCGTATATGGGGCGGCTTTTTTCCAGTGCACTGGCGAACTTCGAGAGCGGAATTTGAGTTTTTTTGGAAAATTTATACCTTCGCGGGATTGTTGGTGGTGTTGGCACGCAAGGAGAGGCCAAGTATGCATGCATATTTAATTTATAATCAATCATAATTAAGTATAGTTATTATATTTAATATTAAAATTAATTGCAAAATTAATGGGTCTTATGTTATAATTTAACTATAATTAAATTATAATTTAGTTATATTTATATATAATAATTATTTTATAATTTAAAACTAATATAAATAAATTAATTTATTTATAATTAATCAAAAGCTAGTTATAATTAATTATATATTAAATATAATTATTAATATTTAATTTAAAATTAATTATAGAATTAATAAATTAACTAATTATAATTAATTTTCAATTAATCATAATTAATCATAGCTAGTAATCAAATATAATTAAAAGTAATTAATTTACAATTAAGTTATAAGAAAGATTTAGGGATTGCTTGGAACAGATTTATACAGATTTACACATTATTAGTGATCTAAATTTAAGTAAGGATTAGAGAAAGGATTTTGTTTAAATCTTCCTCACAGAGAGTTAAATCCTCATTTCCCTCATCTTGTCGTAAATCCTTGATTCACTAAATTTATAGTTCAGCGAATTTAAGGGATTCAGCCGAAGAAGCGTGGATGGAGAGAAAGTTACCTCACGCAAGCGAGCTCCTGTTGCTTCCAATCAAATGTCCCTACTTCCAACCCGACGAAGAGCATCGTCGAATGTGCGACGTCGAAGGAGGGAAAGTCGTCGGCTAGGGCTTTGAAGGAGGCGTTGGGTAAGGGCTTCTATGGGGAAGGTAGAGGCAGCTAGGGCTTCTATTGGGGTTAGAAGTAGGGGTGTCAATATTTGACACGACCCGAAAATTTTGGGTTAGGGTCAACCCGAACTCGAAACGGGTCGGGTTCGAGTTCAAAATTTAGACCCATTTCAAAAATTGGGTCGGGTTTGAGTTAACCCTTTGACCCAAAATTGACTTGATTTTGACCCGAAAACCCGATTTTGACCCGGCAACCCGAGATTGACTTGTTTTTTACCTGAAAAAGAGGAGATAAACTAGTTTTGACCCGAAAAAGAGGAGATAAACCTGTTTTTGACTCGAAAACTAGTAATTTTTTGTTGGAAATGGGTCATTCGGGTCGTGTCGAGTTGACCCGGACCCGAAGCGAGTCGGGTTCGGGTCAGGAAAACTGACCCATTTTCAAAAATGAGTCGGGTTCAAGTTGATCCGAATGGTTTCGGGTTCGACCCGAACCCGACCCGTGAGCTGAAATTGCACCCCTAGTTAGGAGTCGGAAGGAGCTCTGTGTGTGGGAGTTTGGTCGTGAGAGAGGAAGGTACCAGCACTAGAGCCTCATTCCCTCCGGTATTTAACTACGAGTAAGGAAATATAACACATTCAAAGCGAACGTGGGAAGGAGATGACATAGGATGGCTTTGACGTGCGCAGGACGTCTGATTGCTAGATCTTCGGGATTTTGAGGACATGCGAGACGGAGCCGGACAAGTACATGATCTTTCTTTCTTTTTTTTTTTAATGCCGTCAAAGGTCAAGAGCTATTTTTATCCTCATTCCTTGTAATTGATTTCACTAAACAATGTAAATTGAAGATGATATTATATACACTACAGGAAAAACGCTGAAAACTGGCGGTTTTTTCCGGCGGTTAGTCTAGATTTATCGGCGGTTTTTAATGTTACCGGCGGTCTAACGGCGGT
>NW_021334867.1:0-1223 GCF_001605985.2 Dendrobium catenatum
TTATCGTAGGACAAGCTCGTTTATAGCAGGACAAGCTTGAGTTCGAGCTCGCTTTTTGAGCTCAACTCGAGCTGAAGCTGGAGTTCGAGCTCACATTCCGACTAATAAGCTGAGCTCGATAGTGTCAAAACTCGACTCGACTCGTTTACACCCCTAAACAACACTCAATAAGAACAAATAAAAATTAAGACTTCATAAAGCGGATCCCAAATAGTTAAAATAAGAGTATAAGACTATTGATGATGATGATGACTTCTAACAATATTTTCCCCTCTCTAATATACATTTACAACTATTTTTCCTATTGTATCCTAAATAAACTTTACCCATGCTCTTTGATATTAATTTCTTATCATTTTGCATAATATTATGTTTTCTTCATCATTCAACATAATATCATGCATTCGTGACAATAATATCCTTGTTGCTAAAAACATCTTATATGTTTCTACTTCCATGTTCCCAACACTAAAAAGCATTAATCATAAATTTGTTCAGCTAATATTTTAAATTTAGTTTTGATGTCATTCAGTTAACAAAAACATAGAACACTAGGGAGCTTCTCTTCATTTTACACATCCAAATTTACACCTCATATGTCTACCTATGAAGCACCGAAGATCAACGGCTACGATAAGGAGCTTATATTTTGAGTCATTTTATGTAATAGTTTATTTTTATTTTCAATTTTATTGTTTTACCCTTATGGGCGGTTATTTGATGTTGTAGCCCCGAGGGCATTTTAGTCTTTGTTTCTTTTCTTTTTGGTGAGGCCTATGTATATGGGTCATTTCTATTGTATTGGGAATGAAGCTTTGATAATAAAATTTTATGTGTTTTCTTCTTCTTCTTCTTGTGAGAGCACTAGAGAAGGGAGAGAGAGAGCTCGAGGTGTGAGCAAGCGCAATACCCACCAGTCGTTGTAAGAGTTCGCGGCTCGTGGTTAATCTATCTTATTTTCTTTTTTCTTCTCTTTCCCATCCCACCCGACGACTCCTTCCCCTACCATCACTAGTCATCCCCTTCCATTCCAATTTCCAATTTAGTTCCACCACCTCAAGCCTACCCTACCGCCGGCCTAGCCCCATTTTTCCCCCAACTACATTCCCAAGCCTCCCACCACCATACCGTCGGCTCCCCATTGGCCATCCACCTTTAATGATGATTAATGTCATCAATACCACCTACCAAAATAGCCTCCATTGATTTAGGAAGATAACTCC
>NW_021334868.1:0-239 GCF_001605985.2 Dendrobium catenatum
TTCGCTACAGTCTGCGAACCACTGGCAGTGTTAGCACGCCTCGCATCGGCACTCTGACTGCATTCTGGAAAGCTATTTCCAAGCAAGACGATCAATGATGTGCCTCAGGCCATCAGTCGGGCTCACACAGTCAAAAATTGCATTTTCGATCACCTTCAGCTCGCCGGAATGAAGAGGCCCCAAAATCACCATTTAATCGGAGTCTACTTAAGTATTATTTGAAAACATAATATCACAGC
>NW_021334869.1:0-341 GCF_001605985.2 Dendrobium catenatum
TTTATTATTAATTTTGCCCCCCCCTTTTTTATTGCCCTGTATGAGCGTGGCCACCTGTAAAAAATTATGTGAACATCCAGATAGTGCCTAACCTAAGAGTAATCTAGCCGCCTAACACACCAGTCCATCCACAGAGTGCAGAAAAGTAAGCAGACACAGCAAAGCAATTTCATCCACAACATACAGTGAAAAAAATGAAAAATCCGGCACACAGCAGTAAAGTAAACACCGGCCTAACCTAGATGTAGAGTTGGTTGTCCTAGAACATCATCTAAAGTGTGTGTAAAAAGGTTGTGTGGTTGGAGTAGGTCCTGAAGTAGGTAGTTTATTAAAGTTGTCTA
>NW_021334870.1:0-513 GCF_001605985.2 Dendrobium catenatum
TACTATTACCTTTAACGTCCAAAATTGTATTAAAAATTTTATTCAGAAAGTTCTTCTCAATGTGCATAACATCCAAGTTATGTCTTATCAAATTAGTTCTCTAATAAGGTAATGTACAGAAAATACTTTTTTTTATCCAATTATGTTGAACACCATAACCCAGAAATTTAGATTCGGATAGCATTGGATAATCAATAACTGTTGGAATGTCAGAAAATCTCTGTAGTATATCATCACCACTTAATCTGGGTGGAGGAGGTGATCGCTCAATTCTGTTTTTAACAAATGCTTCCTTATTTCTTCGGAACTGATGATTAGCACTTTGAAACATACGATGACAATCAAACCAAGTATTTTTTCCTCCATGTTTTAATGTGAAAGCTTTACTGTTCTCCATGCAGTAAGGACATGCTACTTTCCCTACTGTGCTCCAACCAAACAACATACCATAAGCTGGAAAATCACCAATAGTCCATAGTAAAGCAACTCGAAGGAGAAAATTTTGTTTTGTTG
>NW_021334871.1:0-230 GCF_001605985.2 Dendrobium catenatum
TCTGTTATCCTATATCTAATTTTCTGGCTCTATTCAGATACCATGGTTGGGTGAGTGTAAGTATTGATTAGAATTTTTGTTTTGCTTGTTTAACCTCTTATTGCTACTCACTTATTCTTGGGTGGAGTCTCATGGGGAGTTTGGCTTTATCTGTATCTTACCTCTCTCTCGTGGGGTTTCCTAGTTGTGGTGACAAGTCTATGGATGTTTGTTGCCCTGTGGTCCATATT
>NW_021334872.1:0-667 GCF_001605985.2 Dendrobium catenatum
ATATTCATAGAGTTAGAGGAAGTGTTTATCATCATACCTTCTAAAAAAAGTAAAAATCTTGCACAAATAAGGAAATATGAGAATTTCTACATGAAATAATAAGAGAAAAATCAGATTCTCTAGCCTATGAAATGATTCAACTAGTCTAAGGCTTCGTTTGGGACGGCTTTTTTATTGCTTATTAAAACGACCTTTTAGCTTAAAAAGAAAATTTTTTATGAGTGAAAATTGCTTTAAGAAGCAATAAGAAATCCGTCCTAAATGAAACCTAAGTTGCAGAATACAAATGGTCACTCCTAGTAGTTGGAAAATGAGTTAACATGCATGATAGCTCTAGAGTTGGTAAGAGTTTAAGTTATCATTAGGCAATGGCGATCAGTTGGGGATAAAGAGGGTGAGGGTTGGTAGTCAGTGGCTAATAGGAGCCGGACATTAATCCTTGGCATTTGTAACAAGGAACATTAAAGGTCGAGAGACAATTAGAAGCTAACTCGGTCCTACTTATAGAAGGTGAGATCAAGCAATAATGAAAACAAACGTTAGACTTCTGTTATTTGTAAGGCCATCTCCAACCAAAAAGCTCATTTTTAACTCCAACATATAGTAATAGTCCTAAAAGTAGTAAAGACATCTCCAACTGAACTCTATACCCATGTTTGGCGTTTGA
>NW_021334873.1:0-436 GCF_001605985.2 Dendrobium catenatum
CAACGAGACCAAGATCAATGAATTCCGACATCATTAAAGCCTCCAAATGTCCGACGAACGGTACACGATCTAAGGGTTCACTATCGGCCATCCATTCGAACCACTCCCTTTTCGCCCTTGATCTCACACCTATTTACGGACCATGCCACTCTAGAAAATTTATAAATAGAGCCCTCATTCTTCATAAGAGAGGACCTAAGCAAGAGAGAAAAGAAGAGAAGAGAAGGAAGAAGTGAAGGAAGGAGCTCCTCCTCGACAGCCGCAGGACCACCGTCAGCACATCGCCGGACCACCGCAGGAACCTCACCGGACTACCGCAGGAACCTCGTCGGACCACCGCAGGAACCTCGCCGGACCATCGCCAGACCACCGCAGGAACCTCGCCGGACCACCGCAGAACCTCACCGGACCACCACCTTAAGGCCCGACGTTCAAC
>NW_021334874.1:0-643 GCF_001605985.2 Dendrobium catenatum
AATCGGTCTAGATGAAATCTTAGGTGTGCTAGTCACGACATACTTTGCTAAGCTCATGAACTAATCAACGGCATTCATTTTGCAAGTGGACGATGTTCTCTAGTCAGATCATCCTCCTCATCCAAAGATACAAGTTGGACTCTTTTATAACAAATGCCTATTAAGCCATGTAATATATTTTTACTTGTTTATGTAGCTAAGTATCTAATCTTGATTGTTTTTTTTTTTAATAATTTTTAACACAATAATTTATTCATAAGAGCAAAGGATTGCAGGAATCAAGGACTGACATCAACTGTAAGAAATAACAGAAAATCAAAACGAACAACAAGACGCGAAAGCAGCAACAATCAAGAGAAAGAACAATAAGATTGGAATCGGACTCAGGTATGGAAGCCCCTAGCAGCAGCCCCGCTACCAGCCACCAGGGGCGGAGGCAGGGTGGGGGCACTGGGGGCACGTGCCCCCACTGGGCGGAATAATTTTTTTCCAGTAACTTCTTCATATGCAAGCAAACAATGCAAAAAAATCGATGAAAACCATTCCGTTGAAGTTGAGTTCTCTCATCCATTAATAGCCGCTCGCTCTCTCTCTCTCTCTCTCTCCCCTCACTTCCGTGGACCTAGAACTAGAAATGTATAAA
>NW_021334875.1:0-1131 GCF_001605985.2 Dendrobium catenatum
TATCACACTACCCCCTGGTCTCTCTCTAGGACTATCTAAAAGAAAAACTTAAAAACTATTTATATTTTTTACACAATCTAAATCAGGCACCATGATGCTCGACATAGTGACATTGTGATGCTACAATAATGAACTTGTACCTCTGCAATGCTTAGTTGGCTCTATTGTGGCATTCGAATGACCTGACATAATATTTGGCTAACTCGATGTGACACTTAGCTGACCAAATGTGGTTCTTCCCTTCTTAAATTCTCTATTACTTCATAGCACAAGATTGGGAATTACTGCACATGACACATCTTCCAATGTTATGATGCTCTAGAGGTGGCGCTTTGGTGTTAAATTATTTACAAAATTGATTAAATCACTATAGTGTTCCTTTAGTGGTGCTACGATGCTCATAGTACTACGACACTGACATTTATTCCATTGGGGCCCTAAATTAAATGCAATTTTCTCTAGACTCTGGCATTATAATGTATGATTCTAGCGCTGGGGCATTGAAGGTGCTATACCATAGGTGTTTGGAGATCTATAGCGCTAGCTCTAATTTTATTAATTTAAGAATTTTTCCTGATATATTCATCCACAACATTAACTAAAACACATATTTTTATTGGATTTTACTACAATAAAAATAATTATGGTTTTCAATTAATGAGTACCAACTAAATTTTTTTTTTAAATAATTGTTAATTATATTGATCTTTTAAATGAAAGGTTTAAGTTTGTTCTCATCCTAACTTCTTTATTTGGTTTAGAATGAATGTTCAAGAGGGAAAATCATTTGTTTCTTCTTCTTGTACTTGACTAAAGGATGATGAATTAATGTAGAATACTAATTTGTAGTCTTGAAACTTTCAATATCAAAAGTTAGGTGGTAAAAAGAAAGTTCTAGTGAAGTGTCACGACCCTTCATTAAAATATAATTAGAGTTTGTATGAAGAGGTGGCCCCATTTGGCCTTGAGTTAAGTTTAATTGAGGCTTAAACCCTCTTGGCTAACCTTAAAAATTTTAAAGGGGAGTTAAGGCTTCTAATGAGGCCTAATAATGGATCTACGTTGAGGTCAATCTAAGCTTAATAGGTAGAATTTATTATATGGTCAATATTAGGTCAGCTAGGGTCAAGT
>NW_021334876.1:0-1106 GCF_001605985.2 Dendrobium catenatum
CTTTATTGTACAACTATTTTTCTAGTTTGGAAAAGTAAATGTAAACTTATACATGAAGGAACAGCTAATCTTTATTGTACAACTATTTTTCTAGTTTGGAAAAGTAAATGTAAACTTATACATGAAGGAGTGGAAGACTCAGAGATTAATATAGCATCAAATTCTATTTCTTTAACTACGGTGAGCAACTTTATAAATCTTCCCTCGGGCAACTGGGATGTTAACCAGCAAAAGCTATCTAACTCTTGGCATCCTCCTCCTCCCGGGTGGATTAAGATTAATGTAGATGCTGCACTGAAAAGCAACAATATGGCAGGAGTTGGTGGCGTTGTAAGGGATGATAAAGCCCTATTTTTATTAGCTTTTGGAGCTGATTATGTGCATTGGGATATTTCCCAAGTGGAATTAATGGCAGTCTACTACCTTAAAAACATTATGAAAGATTGGATGTTTGAATATCAAGGTGTGATGATTGAAGGTGATAACTACAATATTATCAAAGCTCTCCAAAATATGTTGAAGAAGTGGAAGATCAAAGAAATAAGAGATGATAGATTGGCTTTTCTTAATAATTTCAACCAAGTTTTATTTTCTTTTAGTAGAAGAAATTGTAACAAATTAGCGGATATTTGTGCTAATTTGGGAGTCTTTAATTCCTTCATTTGGTTAGATATTTTGGATGTTGAGATTCCTCCTTCATTCTTGTATTGCTTGAAGGAGGAATGTGATGCTTTAGGATTGTTTTGAGCTGTTTGTTTGTTCTTCTTTTTATTTTTAATGCTATAGCATTATCCTCAAAAAAAAAAGAATAAGAAATAGATGACAAGCCCTAAATAAAAAGAAAGAAAAACCATTTATATTAAGTACAAAAATTGAGATGGGCAAAACAGCACTATAAACATGGGCATTGTGTCATTATAATAATGAACTAGTATTTGAGAGCTAAGTACTTGGCTCTGATGGAGTGTTTTGGTGAATTTGTATGATGCTTATGTAGATAACAACTCTAACTCTAAAGACACAACATTGATGAATATCTATCACTACAATTCCACTATGGCACTATGACGTCGTGGTTATTTCATTTTAATTTTGATTTTATTAAG
>NW_021334877.1:0-471 GCF_001605985.2 Dendrobium catenatum
AAATTTAGAGTTCTTCTTTCTCTGTAGATTATACTTTACGATATTATTTTGTACTGTATGATATTATTTTGTATCGAACACGTTCGTACAGTACGATTTATTTAAATACTTACTTAATTTAACCCGTGATTAGTGTAAGAAATTCAGGCTTATTTATAATTTGAATATCGTACTGTACGAACCAATTCGTACAATATGAAGAATATAGACAAATTATAATCATCCCAGGGATCGTCCTAGACGATCTCTTGGTTTTCGTCTCATCGTACTATATGATGTCAATCGTACCATACGATAAACAGAGACGGCATTTGATCATCCCGGCCATCATCCTGTACAAACAGTATTATTGTTGATCGTACCGTACAATTTAAAATTGTACTATACGAATGTTTTTGAACTGTTCGTACCACTTCGTACCAGGACGAAGTCCATTTATACATATCGTACTATACGATTAGAAATCATACT
>NW_021334878.1:0-1107 GCF_001605985.2 Dendrobium catenatum
TTCATTAGACTTCTACGTGACACCGAACTTTTGCCTTTCTCCAAACTTATGTCCATCATCGGACTTCCACCTAGCATCAGACTTCTATCCATCGCCAGACTTTTGTCAGAGTTTTACCCTTTGCCAAACTTCTGCCTATCACTAGAATTTTGCACGTCGCTAAACTTTTGTCAGACTTCTACACGACCTTGAACTTTTGCTCGTTACTCAATTTTTATCCATCGTTGGACTTCTGTAGGACTCCTATCTAATGCCAAACTTATGCCCGTCAATGGTCCTTAAAAAAATCCTTCACCATATAATAGTCATTCTGGTCACTATTTCCCATAAACTACGATCTTTCTAACCAACTATGGTTCTTCCACCCTCCATCACCTGCTGACTATGGCCCTTCTGACCTTTGTCGCCAAACAATGGTCCTTCCAACCTCTATCGCCTTAAAATGGTTTCTATGACCTCTGTCGCCTGCAAACTATAATCCTTTTGACCTCCATTACCATAAAATGACCCTTCTCACCTTTGTTGCTAGATAATGTTCTTTCTGACCTCTAATGCTTGCTGAGTAAGGTCCTTCTGACCAAACGAATACATTAATAGTGACTCTTCCTATTTCCACCATATAACACGCTCTATATGATGTATATTTGTTTTATCAAGCTAAGGCCTTCCTTCTGGTGAAGGGAATCATTTGTAATCAATTGCAAATACTAGCAGATTCATTCAATCTAGGCTAGGCCCCTTGTTTTTTCTTCTTTTTATGATTTTCTACATAAAAATCTTGTTATCTCTTATGAATGTTATGCCGTCCCATTCATCCGTTTGTGTGTTGGATCTTTGTATAATGTTAAGATTTTAAACTTTATACCTCCCTACCACTACAAATATTCTAGGACGCAATAAGGAGAATGACTAAGTTGTATGCTCACTATCACCCATCTTCTGATATTCTGCATTAACAATTATCTAATACTTATTAATGACTTATCACATCTACATTATTAACCTTACATGGATGCCCCACACTAGTTTCCTAATCATATTATATCCTCTCTTCTCAAGAAATTAACTAGGTTATATGACCATGATCACCTATCTTTGTATACTCCA
>NW_021334879.1:0-2351 GCF_001605985.2 Dendrobium catenatum
CATTGTGCAATGGAAGATTCCTGGTTCTCATGCCGGTGACACTTGGAGAGTGGATGAATCAGGCCGAAGGAGTTTCTCTGCCCACACTAGCGTGATGAGTTGTGATAAGGGTACGCAAGGTGCTTCTGCCTACACTTGTTGAGGGTGTGATTAAGGACGACGGTTTCTCTTTTGTCAACACGTTGGGTTTTGGTGTAATAAGGGACTGGTATACTGGTTTCTCTTGGCCGCTATTTTCTTTGGAGTTGTGCTGAAAATTGTTGTGTTTAGTTAGGGTTTTCTTTCGTTCCTTGCTTGTGGTTGTCTATATAAGTGAGATTTCACTATTTTTGGTAGTCTCAGTTTGCGAATACTCATGATGGGCGCCTCTGAGTTTAGATGAATTGCAGTTCTGGTTATTAGACCGTATAACCACATATTAAATCTGGCTGTCATTACTTTACTAGCTTTTACTGTTTCCGCTCACTTAAATTCAGCCCGCGAATCTTTTTTAACTAACTCGTTGTGGTTGAAAAACATGTTTGCTATCTAACTGTAAAAGAGAAGTAGGTATTTCGGTTCAATTCTGTTTAACATCTAGAGAGGGTTTGAAGAATTTTTTAAAATACTACCTGAATTTTCATCCCCCTCCCCTCTGGTTATGCCTTGGGATCATTTTCACTTAGGCTTTAACAATTCCGTAATTACTGTCGATTCTCAACAGTATTATCGGCATTTTACTGAAGTCTTTCTGCGAGGTCTTACCCTATTTGATGGGCATGTTATACTATACATCTGTATCCTGGTGGAGAGACGAGATTTGTGGATGTATTGCACGGATCATTTCTCTTAAGAATATCATTCTTTGCTCGATCACATTATCTGCTCAATATCGAGTATATCAAGCGGATTTGAATGATTGGTGGTGAATATTATGAGACAATTTCTATCATCTGCTTGCTCTTCGTATTGCTGACTTTGAGAGACTAGCATATATACTATGATTTGAGATTGTTCATTATGTGTTTCGCTTGTATATTGATTGAGTGTATCAGTGACCTGCAAATTGTGTTTATGGATCTCCCCATTCATTGTCATTTCTATTGTGTTAGTTGTAAGCTTACTAGGTATCTTGGGAGCTTCAGATCTCGCCATCCGGGGGGAGCAATTTTATTATGATGTTTCTCAATCTATTTGTAAACATACACCTGGATTGTACAATGATCGAACTACTGTATCTTCTTGCATGATTGTTTTATGACCGATGTCCAATTTCAACTTTATAATATGCAATATTGTATATACTTCATCCTTATAGGCTGAATTGTTGTTGATGATGAAGATGTTATTGTATTCACTTGTACACATTTCATCCATTTGACATATTAATTTTTTAATAGTGAATGAAAGCTTTGTATTGTTGGTTTCTGACATATCATCATATTTCCATCATGGCTTTGTAGTCACATTATTTTCCTTACAATCTTCCGTCAATTAGAAGTGAGATCATGATTTCAAGAGGGACTGTAACATATATGTTGAGTGTTGATACCATTAATCACTAACATTTTCCTTCCATTTGGGGTGATCACTTCTTAAACTTCACAATGATTGTGTTGTTGATCCCAAGCACATTGTTATTCATATCCAATTTAGAGACCAAGTCCTTTGCAAGAATCTACTTGTGCTCAAATTATTCAAATTACTTCTTCTTAATATTCAAATGAAATTCAAGTCATGTCTTTGTTCATTTCATTTTGAATATTCAAAAGTCCACTGTGGTTCGAGCTTGATTCAAGATTGAGTTCAATTCAAAGTCCCTTGCAGTCCATATTCAAGTTCAATGTCCACAAGTTTTGAGTTTAATGTCAAAGTCCACATTGCAAGTTCAAGTCCTTCATCATTCGCTACTTCTCCTTCCCGAGCCCGTCTCCTTCTCCGACTGAGCCGCCTGCCCGGTTCCCTGTGCCGATTGCTCCCAATCCCGATCTCTCCTCCTTCGGTTGAGGCAGAGAAATAAATAGAGAGAGATAGAGAGAAAGAGAAAGAGAGAGGAAGAAAGCTCTCTACCTTCCTCCATCCGACGCCAGCTTCGACTCCTCCGCCTCCTTCGACAGCGTCCCTTCTTGCTCGGATCGAAAGTTACGACATTTTGAGCGGAAGTAGGGACGGGAGGTTGCTGGCCGAGAAGGTAACTTTCCCCTTTTCATTCGTTTCTCCAGCCAAATCTCGTGAGCCATCAAACCGAGATGAGGGAAGTAGAGGATTTATTTCGTCGTGAGATTTATCAGGATTTGGCCTAAATCCTGTATAAATCTTACTTAATCATGTATTGTATATATTTAATTAATCTATAATTAATTCTAGGATTG
>NW_021334880.1:0-263 GCF_001605985.2 Dendrobium catenatum
TTATTGGCAGCTAAATCCTTGATTTCAATGATTTTTTTATTAGTTAATCGTATAGTATGATATAGATCATACAGTATGATTAGTTTAAAAAATTATATTTTTAATTTTTCTCATTGTCTCACAACCATGAGTGTGTGTGTATGGTCCCCAAGCTGTCATACAACCTTACAAGACTTGACTCAATAAATCAAAATAAATAAATAAAAATTATACTTTTTCACTATTCTTTATTCTATCCAATCTTGAGCCATGAATCTTTATTG
>NW_021334881.1:0-316 GCF_001605985.2 Dendrobium catenatum
ATTGGTTACCCCAAAAGGCATAACCAAGAACTCGTAATATCCGTACCGAGTACTGAAAGCTGTCTTTACCACATCAGCTTCCTTTACCTTCACCTGATAGTATCTAGATCTCAAATCAATCTTCAAAAACACAAAAGAACCAGAAAGCTGGTCAAACAAGTCGTCAATCCGTGGCAAAGGATACTTGTTCTTGATCGTGACCTTATCTTGATCGTGACCTTATTCAAATCTCTGTAGTCAACACACATACGGAGTGTTCCGTCCTTCTTCTTCACAAAAAAAACAGGTGCTCCCCAAGAAGAAACACTAGGACGAA
>NW_021334882.1:0-211 GCF_001605985.2 Dendrobium catenatum
TTTGAAATTTTTTTAACTAATCACTCTAATCAACACATACACACACTCTCTCTCTCTCTCTAAATATTTTATAACAATGATAGGGTTGGCTTGAAAATGTGAAAATTTGATTTAAAATTGACCAAGATTCATAAACCCAAGCCTTGCTAGTGCAAAATAATTTTTTTTATTCAGGTCTTGATCAACCCATTTGAACTTGAGTCAAAGTAGT
>NW_021334883.1:0-211 GCF_001605985.2 Dendrobium catenatum
CATGTTAATGTATTATGATGATGGATTATTAATAAAAAAAATTTTACGCACTCTTATTCTTTGGGGATAATTTTGGTGAGATCCCTATGTGAGGGAAGTGTCCGGGCTCGTGGTTTGAAGTCCCTACGTGAGGGCAACGAAATACCCACCAGCCTCAGGAAGTGTCCGGGCTCATGGTTTGAAGTCTCTACGTGAGGGCATTGTAGCAACC
>NW_021334884.1:0-263 GCF_001605985.2 Dendrobium catenatum
GTCAGGAGCTGACTCCCCCATCTCTAAGATGGAGGTCACTGTCGCCCCTATATCCACTGTATCCTCTGCTCAGGGGGATAAAAACCAGAAATTAGTAGAGATAGAAGAGCTGCCGCCTCAGTCTGAGATTGGGTTAAGATGAAGAATTGCCTTCGAAGAGCCAGAAAGAGGAACCTTAAGGCTAGAAAGACCGTTGAGTCGGAAGCCTTAGAAAAGGCTGACTTTGAGGCCAATCGAGAGTTCGTTGCTCCTTCTACGTACCC
>NW_021334885.1:0-243 GCF_001605985.2 Dendrobium catenatum
GTTTAGTTTGTTTTAGTTTAATAAAAATTCAAAAATAACAAATTGTGTAAAAATCATCCGGGACGAAATTTTTCGTACTGGAAGATGTGTGCAAAATTCAGTTTGCGAGAATTTTAACCGTTTTAAGAGTAGTTTTTTAATTAGTTCGTCTGTACGATCTGATGATCGTCCAGGACGACATTTTTTTTCCTCTCAAACGTTGAGATGATTGAATGCAGCGGTTGAGTGGATAAGACAGTTTTA
>NW_021334886.1:0-2798 GCF_001605985.2 Dendrobium catenatum
ATATAGGACAGTTAGACGACATATAGACCCGATGGATGACCCTAAGTGAAGGATCCAATATCGCCTTTTGTCATTTCATTTAGATACTATGTCCGGTCCTAGTACCGCATTCTTTCTTGTCTTTTTGTATCCATTCCTACCTGATTTCGTTTTAGTTTGACTTCCCTGCCGTTCTACCAGCTCTGATTGAGCCAGAAGGACTACACGGGACAAGAGAAAATCGAGTTGATAGCTTACAGTAGTAGTTGCTTGATGGTGTGTAGTGGGATGACCAGGTAGCGATCCTATTAGTATGTATATGAACAGTTCACCATGAGCAGGAGTTTCTCGATATCAGATCTTGAAACAAAGGAGACCATCACATCAAATTAGACCTAGATTTGCATTCAATTCATGGTCAAACAAATTGACTCTAACATCCGGCCGGAGGAAAGACTGACTACTACAAGGGCTTGTGCCAACTTGGCCAGAACCGGACATTGCCCTTGAACATCCCACCACTAGGAGACGGGGACTCGAGGCGTGGTTAAGTCTTCCTGGAAGTCAATTTCTTTCTTCGATAGAGTCTGTCATCAGGGACCTTGTTTGCAGCATTGTCTGGGTTTCAAATCTACATCCATCCTGGAGGCTTCGTTGCCGCCAACCTGTGCATCCTTCTGTTCTGCAGCATCTCCCACATCTGAAAAAGTTGGAGTTGGAACTTTGACTTCTTCAAAACTGGTTGGTTACTTGACCTCCCTAGTGGCTGCAATGGCCTCAAAAAGGCGCGCAGCGTTAAGAAACACTAGTTTTTGGCAAGGCCATTGGAATCTTGCTTTTTTCTCCTTCAAACCTCTCCTCCACCATTTTTCCATTGCCTCTAAAGGATTCTTGCTATTTGGTTTCTTCATACTGGCATCATGCACTTAGATAAGATCAGCCCTACTTTGGACCAAGTCAACTCTGCCTCGCTTTCTATCTCAGTAATAGCTTGAAATGAATGAAAGATGAGTTTTCCTTTCACTGACTGTCTAAGTTCAACTATCGCCTTTTTTTACTATTTGAAATATGATCCTTTGACTTTACTGTTCTTACTTGAAAGCTAAAAATTGAGAACTTGAAACTGAGCTAAATTCTGATATCCACATAGCCTGGAAACAAAATCGAGAGGGGGGCCTGTGAAGCTGTTCCAACTGAATCAGAAGTGGAGCATGGTCCGAGGGATCCCTACGTAAATGAGAAAAAGAAATGAAATGCTTGGCAAGGCGCTAGTAGCATTGAAAAACAGAACCTCGCCCAGATACAGTTTGAACCAGTATGATTATTGCACCAGGTATAAGAGCTTCCTGAAAAACCAGCATCCACGAGACCTGTGGCAGCAACGAATCCCTTCAAATCTGTCATGGAAGTCACATTGGCTGATTAGTCTATTTGTCCAGATAGCTGGGTCTTTGACTTCAGCAAGAAAGAGAGATGTTCCACACAGTCAAATAGACTAAAATCAAAAGTACTGAAAAAAAAGGAACCTGGGAGCTTGTCACGTTCCCAAAAGGGAAGCATACCATGTACCACTTTTCTATATAGAAGATATAAGCCGGCTTTGTAGATCAGATCTCTTTCCAGTAGCAGTAGGTTTTCACCCGGGGGAGATAATTCCATTGCAGCAAAATACAAAGAGAGAATAGATAGAGTCGTCTAGGGATGAAATCAACTGAGGATGGCATGGCTTATCCCATGTGTAGTCCACCAGATCCCTTTTGGCAGTCAAACTAGAAGTTTGGATTAGAAAAACAGGTCTCTAAACAAAGGCGCTAGAGCGAAGAAAAAAGTGTTATGTGCTATTCTCTGATTCGTACGAAGGTTGAGAATCCACATGGGGAAGGGAATGAGCTATCAGCAGCTTAACCGACAGATGAAGGCGCTAGACTAAACCACTCGACATAGGGGGGTCCCACTCTGAATAAGGGAAGTGGCTAGCCAGCCTTTGAAGGTCACAGATCGAGTCATTCTTGTATTTTCAGATCTATTCTTCTATTGGACGATATTCATGGGGAATCTACTTCGAGCATTGAAGCAGAAGCAAGGGCGCCGCAGCGTTGAGGAACCTTCTCTGAATTCTCCATCACCGGCTGTGGGAAAGAGAGACGACCCCGACCTTCTTCCTCTGTTCAATACATAATGACTGAGGCCAACTTTGGTTCGATCAGTTCATCAATGGTCAGCAAGTATAGTATGATTGTTGATGATCTTGCAGCTATTCGTGTGTATCGGTGGGTTTCCCCCGCGAATGAACTTGGGTGACAGGAGTGGTTCTGGCTGTATTGACCGCATCTTTTGGCGTAACTGGTTATTCCTTACCTCGGGACCAAATTGGCTATTGGGCAGTCAAAATTGTCACAGGCGTGCCTGAAGCTATTCCTAGAATAGTAATAGGATCGCCTTTGGTACTTGAGTAGTAAATTGAGTTCAGTAGCGCCTAAACAGAATAAGAAAAAGAGGGCTATAAGTTGGCCTTTTGCTATAAGGACTGCTCGCCTTTTGACGGCTTGGCTTCGCTATCGCTCCGTAGTGGGTCTGTCGCCTTCAAGAGTCTTCCTACTCTATAACCAGAATGCCTATGTTCTTTCTAGTGCGTCAAGCTTCGCCAGAAGCAAGCAATACGAGGGACCTTGGGTTCGTAGACAAGGCTCGTTCGTGACTGACGAGCTCGTGTAGTAAGGCCTCGCCCTACTTCAGGCTTATCTGATGCACTCCACTCGCTGTCTACTAAACGAGCGTTAGAGCGAATTGAGCGAGCGAGCGAAGCCTTCCTGGAGCTT
>NW_021334887.1:0-201 GCF_001605985.2 Dendrobium catenatum
CTCTCTCTCTCTCTCTCTCCTCCTTCCACTTCATGGCTCAATCGGCGTGGGCTTTGTGCTGATGTCATTTGCCCGGTCGGTTGTGGTCTCAGGGAGGACCTGGATCACGTCACGGCTCGGTGTCGGCAACTGCAAGATGTGTTGTTGTGCCTGGACGGTTGGGGCTTCTCCACGCCCAGGTTTGCCTCCCTTTCGGTGCTC
>NW_021334888.1:0-799 GCF_001605985.2 Dendrobium catenatum
GACTCTAAAAAGTAGGTGGCATCAATCATGATAGGCCACTTGTTAGTGAAGATAATGCAAAGCTGGTCATTTTTTCTTTCTATTGTCATTTATTGGAGAAACAATGAAGCATTGTTACTTTGATTAATATGGATTGATTGGGTTGGTCTCAATGGATGCATTAAGTTTATGAAATGGCTTCAAAAGAAGTGTTATCCAATGGATTGGACTAACCTTGTATCAAGATTTGCAAGAAGATCTACCAAATTTATAGCAAACATCACCAGTCCAAAAGTTCTAAAACCATTTTAAAGAATTATCCAATCGTATTTTAGCTGCATCAACACCTTTGCTTCAAAGTTATTTTGATTTAGGTTTCTATTAATATATTCAATGAGAGATTAACGCATTGCAGTCTGATTTCCTATTGTAAGCATTCCAATTGGTGCTACCAATGGATGGTCCTTGCCTTCCTTCCGGATAATTAGATGGAAGCCCATGCTATGAATAAGGGTTAATCACCGATGTAAGCTTAATCAACCGATGTAAATAATGATTATTTAAGTAGTAAGAAACCGTCCGGCTCGAGCGCTCATCGAGCCAGCTCGATTAGAAGGCGGACTATTTCGAATTTGCGAATTCCGTGTGTATGCGGAGTGTTGAGTGAGCGGAAATGTCGGACTGGGAGTAAGTAAATAAAAATAGGTATACTCAACGAAATCAAAAGCCGGTCTACATCTTTCGTTGGTTCCTTCGTGAGGTATGACATTCGAACTTTTATTTCGTCCTCTGACCGGACGTAGCTCTACGTTCGGTCAGA
>NW_021334889.1:0-237 GCF_001605985.2 Dendrobium catenatum
ACTTTTATAAGTTATAAGTTATAACATTTTTCCAAAAAATCTCTCTCTTCTCTCTCTCCCCGTTTCTCTCATTCTCTCCCTATTTCTTCCCTCTCGCTCCTAAACCTTTTTGCTCATACCCACTCACCTTCATTCTTACGAACTTTTATTACATCCGGTGCAAGGACATAGAGGAACGTCCGGTCGGAGCCAAATTTTCACCCAAAAACTCGGTATTTTCTCGGTACAACTAGGTAT
>NW_021334890.1:0-303 GCF_001605985.2 Dendrobium catenatum
AGGATGATTGATACGATCATATCGTCCTGGACGATCGTAGGATCGGCCAGGACAATTTATTCAAAAAACCTTGGTTACTTTGGGACGATAAATATCGGCCAGATCAAATTCAGGACGATGCTCTGGACGATTTTTCTCTGATTTGAACTGATCGGCCGGGACGATCAAGCCAATTTTCGATCGTCCAGCTTTGCATTCAGGGCGATACTCTAGCCGATCTTCTTAGTTTTGTACTGATCGGCCAGGCCGATGTCCATATCGACCTAGACGATATTGTCGGCAACTTACAATTAATGAGCTCCT
>NW_021334891.1:0-249 GCF_001605985.2 Dendrobium catenatum
CCAAAAGAAGAATGCATCCCTAAAGGGGAGTCTTCTTCCATTTGGAAGATCAAGTTGGATGACTTTAGATATCCAAATAGAAAAGGCAATCATCCCCAAAGGGGAGAATTGTCTCTTCATTTGGATATTCAAGCCACGACGGATCCAAGGAGTCCAAGGAGCCCAAGGAGCAGAGATCCAAGGAGTCCAAGGAGGAGAGTTCCATGGAGTCGAAGGAGAAGAAGACACCGAGAAGACTGAAGACCAATA
>NW_021334892.1:0-840 GCF_001605985.2 Dendrobium catenatum
TTAGTTCGGCTGCCCCTTCGGCACAAGCACCTCGGCCAGCTCAACCCGCCCGTGAGGGGCACTCCTTGCTCGGCCACCAGATTGACCCATCTCCTCCTACTTTGACGGAACCCCAAAGCCATGAGTAACCAGAGGACTCTTCATTTGGTGCCTGAAATCTTGTCATACGCAGAAGAAAGTAAAGCTCGAACCACTCAAAGCCAAGTTAACAAAGTGCAAGATAAACGTGTTCAGGCACCGCCTTCCCCACTGCCCCGTAGTGGGGGTCACACCAGTTTGAAGAGATCTCAAACAGAATTATCAACCCTAAGAGCCACTCCCCCAAAGGTTACAAGATCGTCATCAGTGCCGAAAGATCATCCCAAGAAAAGGGCCCACAAAACTTTTGTGGCCTATAGCTACTTTGCCGAGGAAGCGGCGGAATAACCTACATGTTGAAATTGGCGGGGTCTTTGTCCCCTTTGGTAAATAATGAGGGCTCCCATGTTTGCATGCCTAATGAAGCAGGTGGGGCTCACCCCTTTACTAGGGCAACGAGATACCATTCAGCCTTCGGGCTGTTTTAAATGTCCTTCTGATATCTCCTCCCCTGGGGTGGTTCTTTGAGTACCATCCTAAGCTCTTGAGCATGTGATTGGGGGTCCCCTCAGTGTGATTCGAAGGGGCTCTACCTTGCTCTTTCCTTATTTTTCTTTTTTGACTGTCACTCATGTATGGACGCTTACATCTCTTTATTTAGTTCTTCCCCCTTTTGTTGTTTTTTGCTTTGTGAAGGCATAGGTTTTCAGTTCCATATTGACTTTGTATTTTTGACCTCTTATTAATGCAATATGCAAAAGC
>NW_021334893.1:0-262 GCF_001605985.2 Dendrobium catenatum
TTTTGCTTAAAAACTGAGATTGATGATTCTTGGTTGTAGCACAAGAGGCTTTGTCATGCAAGTATGAAAACCCTTAGGAAAGTGACCTAAAAGGACCTAGTTAGAGGTGTCCCCAAACTTAAGTTTACAAAAGACCACCTTTGTGATGCCTGTCAACTAGGAAAGCAATTCCACTCCACTTTGCACCCCATTAAGGACATTAGCACCTCTAGACCTTTAGAAGTGCTTCACATGGATTTGTTTGGACCCATTAGCACGGCTA
>NW_021334894.1:0-206 GCF_001605985.2 Dendrobium catenatum
AGCTCACATTTAAGCTTGCAAATGACTACAAGAACTCGAACTTGGACTATGGCCAAGAAAACTCGAAGAAGACTTGGAAAATATAAGACTTGAATTTAGACACGCAAGTGAACTTGATTAAACTTAAAGAATAATATGGGACTTGTGTACTTGGTACAATCAACTAAGATCATACTACAATGGATTGAACTTCAAGGTCATTAAAC
>NW_021334895.1:0-201 GCF_001605985.2 Dendrobium catenatum
TAATTTGTTGCCAAACAGCAGCAGCACAGCAGTTCGATAGTAATACTACCCAAACAAATTTGATTGATTTCTATACAGCAACTTTAAAAAGCAATTTTATATACAACAATTTCACAACCTGCTTTACTGACAGCTGCAGCCGTCCCAAACGCACCCTTAATTTCAAGAGTGAGGATCGGCGACCTTTTCAATTCAGCTATT
>NW_021334896.1:0-509 GCF_001605985.2 Dendrobium catenatum
TAAAGAATTAATTAAATCTAATAAATGTTTGAATGTCAATTAATGTCTAATCAAAGAGAATTTAATCAAAGGCATATGACATTAGTTTTCTATGTTTGAATTTCATCCAAACAGAATGTATGTAGTTCATCCTAAATTTGGCTAAGTTAGCTAAGACAAGATTTTTTATTATTGTCCTTAGTGTCCCTTTATAGGATTAAAATTAATGTTTTACTATCCCTTTGAACACTAATTACAATCACATCATAATAATCGTGATCAATAAAAAGGTGCCCTACTACTCTATGGAATGATCATGATGAATCATCATAGTTATAAGTAATGAAAGTAACTTATAACTTTATAAATTCAATCAAAAGATGGATAAACATTGCAATGAATTAAAATCATTTCATGATATAAAGAATATCATCAAAACAATTTTCATTCAATTTGAAACTATAGTTATATATAGTTTAAGGGCAATATACAAATGTTTTTATAGTAATAAAAAACTATATTCCCGTAAA
>NW_021334897.1:0-706 GCF_001605985.2 Dendrobium catenatum
ATTCAAATGAATTTAAATTTCAAATAATTTCCAAATTAAAACAAACTTATTTTAGGAATTTCCCCAATCATCTCAAATCTGAAATTGAATTGGAATTAATTCCAATTTGAACATTCATTACACTTAGACACATTCATTGAATGTGGACAAACCTTCCCTCCCCTTTGGCCGGCCCTCCCTCTCTCCATCTCCCAATTATTTCCTTCCTCGTTAAGGACTCCAATTAAGGAGATAATTAGCCTCCTCCCTCACCTCTTTCCCTTTGTATTTCCTACAATTAATCCCTCTAATCAATCACCACTTTTAATTTCAGAAATATGAAATTAACCGAGCCTTTCCTAGTCTTGGTCGAAACACCCCCAAGCCCCTTTCCCCTCCATCACCTCTCTTCTCCCTTGCTCCACATCCCTCCCAAGGAAGAAGATACACAACCACTTGGCCTACTTTCTCCATGAATGGCTGATCCCGAGCGCGATCATGGATTCGTGTATGATCTTCAAGGACGAGTAGATATTCTCTGGTCTCCCTTCTTCAACCTCAACTTGGAGATCGACGACACTGTCGATGACTACGTTGACCGGATCCTTTTCACTTTGACGACTGCCATTGATGAGCACCAAATCTCCGGACAGTGGCGAGTTATTGGACATCCACCAACTTCTTCCCCTCCGGCTAACTTTTCCTTGGGCAATACTGCAGGCTTTTT
>NW_021334898.1:0-1324 GCF_001605985.2 Dendrobium catenatum
TCTTTCTTCGCCTTCTTTGACTGTCACCGACCCCGAGTGAGAAAGGAAAAGACCGCGTGGTGTAGTTTTGGATCCAACGCTCATCGGGTTCTTTTGGAGAAGCCCTGAAGCAGCGAGGAGGAATCCTATTCTGGACTGCGATTGAGATATGGATCTCGCTGTGGTATAGAATTTTTGCGCTTCAAGTCGAAGCAGAAGCCTGAATTTGTAAGGATATGTTTTTTTTCTTCTTCTTCTTCTGTGTTGTGGTTTGGAGGTGTTTTTGCTAATATTATGGATTCATGTGATTCAAATCGAGCTTCTGTATGTTAGGTTGATCGTCATGTATGTGATGATATTTGTTTGTTACGCCATTTCTGTTTTTTCAGCATCATTCATAAGGCCACCAGTGTCATGGAAGTTTTGATGGAAACTTTGAATGCCTTGGATCCTTGACGTCAAGTATGTTATTCTACTGTTTGACTAGTCGCTTAACATACTGAGTGCTTATGCATTATTGATAGCATTCAAGCCTAGATAAGTTTTAAATTTCTTTTGAGAAATTTTTCTGGATTTAAATTACTATAATTAATAGTTAATTTTTTTGTGAGAATCTTTATGCAAACCATTCATATGTTATAAGGAGGAATCTAAGTTGTAGATTACAAAGAACCTAAAAAGTCATATATTTCTTCTCCTTTTACTTTCCATGCATTCTATTGATTTGGGGATATCTAATTCATGAAGATTCAAATGTATGGTGAATGGATTGTTTGATTCAGGACATGCCCAATGTATATATACTTCTTTTTTTATTGTCTTCTCTAATATACTTTTGTTTAAACCAATAGGTAGTGTGGGTTTAACACATGGAGATTGAAGCGAAGAATCCAATCCACTAGCTCGACCATGATATTGTTGATAGTGGGATAGCATTTAGAGGAGGTATATATATTTGCATGGACTATACTTTCTCTAATGATTGCTAATGATTGCATTTCACTGCTCTCCATATGATCTATTCTATATCTTACTTAAAAACTTTATTATCATTTTGCAGACCTTGAGGAGGAAACTGGATTTAAATTCTGGGTCTCTGTTATAGTGTTTTCTTATTCATATCTTCACAGCTATGTTTCTGAAACAACAAAACAATATTCCTTTCTATCCATGGCACAGCATCACATCCTTGCAGGATTAGCATCAGCAGTTGGATGTTTCAAAGCCTCCAAACAAGTGGAACAACAAAATTGTTTGGAGGTGGTTCCAATTTATGGTATAAGGACTTTCTAACTTTCTAAAACCACTGTTCTGCCTTATTTGGAAATGAAACCAGCTCATCATT
>NW_021334899.1:0-200 GCF_001605985.2 Dendrobium catenatum
TTTAATATTTTTAAATATTAATTATTTTAAATATCAAAAGATTATTTAAATCTATCCTCCTGCATCTCGCTCTCTCCCCATCTTTCTTTCTCTTTCCATCCATCTCTCTCTCTCTCTCATTTCTCTTTCTCTCTCCCCATCTGCCTTCTCTTCTCGTCTCTCTCCATCGATCTCTCTATCTCTCTCCTGTTTCAACGGAA
>NW_021334900.1:0-241 GCF_001605985.2 Dendrobium catenatum
CTATGGCTTCGAGCTAAGGTAAGGAATTCCTTAAGACCTTTGGAGCTGTAGGAGTGAAAAGGGATTTGTAACTTTAAGGTTACAAATCAAGAAGGTGGTTCCTTGAATTTTTGTATTCAAGGAGGTGTTTCATTTTCTTAATTTGGGTTAAGAGAAATGAAGAGGATTTTGGTGGTTTCCTACAATCTAGATTTGTAGGAAAATAAATAGTCCAATGTGCAATCTAGAGATTGCAAATTGG
>NW_021334901.1:0-265 GCF_001605985.2 Dendrobium catenatum
TTCTAACACACTCACTAGGTTCACCTATAATCAATTCTCTTGGGTGATTTTTAGAAAATCTCAAATCTTTAGGCAAAGGGTTTTCTCTTTCCAAATTCTCTTCCACATTTTCTTCCAAATTTAATCTATCAATCTTTTGGGAGTTTTCTTCAATCTCATCTTCAACAACATTTGGCTCTTCCAAATTTCCAGATTCATCAAATACAACATGTGTGGTTTCTTCAATGACCAAAGTTCTTTTGTTGAATACCCTATAAGATTTTCC
>NW_021334902.1:0-224 GCF_001605985.2 Dendrobium catenatum
TAAGATGTATATATATATATATATTAAGAAATTAAAATATTCAAAAAAATGAGGAAGTGAAATAATATTATATGAAAATACACAAATTAAATACATAATTTATGTGTGATACATCATCAAAAATTATCTTGATCAGGCACGAATCTTGAAGCAAAATCAAGTTGGAAGCATCAAAATTAAAATTGAGACCATCCAAACTTATAGTCGAACTGAGCGTCTCAGAA
>NW_021334903.1:0-2638 GCF_001605985.2 Dendrobium catenatum
CTGTGAGCTGGAGGTAGAGGCAATCAAGAGGGAGTTGTTGCGCTTGAATGTGCATGAAGTCATGATTTATGTTTGTTTTAACAAAAAATATATACAAATAGGATTGCGCTGAGGCGGGCCTCAAGGTAAGCCTCAAATTGTACAATTGCAAACAATGATTTTTACATATATATTATTTGTCGGTTTATCATATACTAATACCGGGAAGATCAACACCAACCCAAGGATCCAATTATTTCCTGTAAAGTCATCACTTTGGGGACCCGTCGACCCCGGCTAGCCAAAAACCAATAGGGTTCCACTGACATACATAATCATGCAGTACAAGTACTGTTACAAATTGTCAACAGGTGTTTATAACTCAACATTACAATCACAATTTACATATCCAATAGATTTACAGTAAAAGTATCATGTATTGCATTGAATAAAACTAAATGTATATAGATTAAACTTTTATACAATAAGAATTATTTAAATCATGTATCAACAAATCAAGATAATATTATTTCTAATACATGATAATTTTAATATGAACTATAAATAAGATCCCTGACCTGCACAATACTCATAAATATTAGAAATAAATCTGACAACCTAATTAATTATAAAAAAACAAGTAGCAAAACCAAAATAATATTAAGCATGTTCATCGAGGCATAATGAAAAATATCTTATACAATCTTATCCACGCACTAGTCCAACTAAACATCCAAACAACAACAATAATAAAAAAAATTGATAATAAAATCACGTGACTTTGATCGACGGGTAAATATGGAGGAGAAAGAGTCAAACTTAAGTCAAGAGAAAAGAGAAAATAAGAAGGAAAGCCTTCCTTAACGACAATGTTGATTCAGTAAAATACCACGAGGAAGAGAGAAAAGAGGGGGGGGATGACTTTGATGGCTGTTGTGGAGAGAAAGAAACAAAGAAGGAAGCTCGGGGCAGTTGCTGTGAGGGAGAAAAGAGGAGTAAGAATGATGCCCTAAGTTACCTATTGGGTTTAATTTGAGAGAGGGAGGTCGGCAGGGGTGTGAGGATTTCAAAAAGGTGGAGAAATCACGTGATTAACACGATTAGAGAGAGAGAGAGAGAGAGAGAGAGAGAGAGAGAGAGAGAGAGAGAGAGAGAGAGAACCAATGATGGGAGTCGCTCGGGGTGCTCGCGTGTGAAAGGGGCGAGTCTACGTGTGAAGGGGCATAGGGAGTTCGGCCAGCCACTCGCTCGGTCCCGCATGGACTGGGCTAGTTCAGTTCAGGTATAACATAATACCACCCTTAAAAGAACTTGGTCCCCAAGTTCATACCTTAGTACTAAAACATATGTGGATACTTCACGATCATCTCCTCTTGAATCTCCCAGGTGGCTTCTTATTCTGACTAGTTCTTCCAAAGCACTTTGACAAACAGAATAGATAGACGATGAAGTTGTCGAACTTCACGCTCCAAAATGCACTCGGTACCTCTTTATAGCTCAGATCTTCTTGAATCAACATAAACTTAAATTGAATAATGTGAGAACTATCATACACGTAGTGCCGAAGAAGGGAGACATGAAAAACATTGTGCACTCTTGTAAGCCTCAGAGGAAGAGCCAATCTAGAAGAAACTCTGTCGAGTCTCTTGATCACCTCAAAAGGTTCAATGAACGGGACTGAGGTTTTCCATATTTGCCAAATCTGGTAACTCTACTCATAGGCGAAACCTTCAGAAATACATGATTACCAACCTTGAATTCAACATTCCTGTGCTTAGGAGCAAAATATCTCTTTTGACACTCCTGAACTGAGCGAAGCCTTTCTCGAATTTGATGAATCTTCTCTGTAGCTTGATCAACAAGTTGAGGTCCTAAGAGCTTCCTCTCACTGACCTCAAACCAACAACCATAAAGAGTCTAATAAGGTGCCATACCGATACTAGCTTTATTTTAAGCAAATTCCACAAGTGAAATGTAGTCCTCCCAACTTACTCTAAAGTCAAGAATGCATAATCTCAACAAATCTTCTAATATATGAATGGCGCGTTCTGACTGATCGTCTTTCTGCGAGTGAAAAGCAGTGCTGAAATCTAGCATCGTATCCAAAGTTTCTTGCACTTTCTTCTAAAGGCTTGAAGTAAATGTCCCATCTATAGCAGACACAATAACAAGATGAATCCCATGCAGTCGAACGATATCATCATGTAGATCCTTAGCTTTTCCACCGAGTAGTTCTTTCTGATCGGTAGAAAGTGAGCTGTATCAATGAGTCTATCAGCTTTAACCCAAACTGCATCATGGCCTTGTTTTGATCTGGGTAAGCCAACTACTATGATGCACCGACACGGACACGACGACACAGATACGACACGACTCGGACACGGGACACGACAATTTTTAAAAATACAGGACACGGGTAAGGCGTGGACACGACATAATAATTTTTTAATATAATATATAAAAATTAAGGTGACATTATAGTAAAAATATCAAGCAATAATAAATCAATTTCATGATAACTTGTTTAGCTTATAACATAAAGATGTTTAGTACAAATGTTTAGTACAAACACAAAAATATAAGCAAAAAATCATTTAATACAACATGAAGGTCTAACTACTTAATAGAGGGAATGATAAAATTAGATTCAGATGTTGGT
>NW_021334904.1:0-383 GCF_001605985.2 Dendrobium catenatum
CGCCTCCTGCAATCAAAAATCATTTTCTAAATTTCAATATGATGCACCGAGCAAGATATCGACGCCTCAAAAATATGTATAGCAGCCTTGGGAAGCAAGCGACTGCCCCAAGAAGAGTGCTAGCATCTTGAGAAGCAAGTTACCATATTGAGAAGTGTGCATATTAATTTTTAAAAGCCTAATATACATGCTACAATAAATCCCCGATGATGACCGTGTTGAATGTTTATATCAACTGGAGGGGATCAAATATTCAAAATGGCCTCAAATTTCTGTAAAATATAAATCTTTCAATGACCCCAAAGTCACCCCGATGATGGCCGTGTTGAATGTTTATATCAATTGGAGGGGACTCTACACCTTCAAATGCCTCCAAATCCTTA
>NW_021334905.1:0-330 GCF_001605985.2 Dendrobium catenatum
TTTTCTAGTACAAGAATTAAAAATTTTGAACTAAAAAGCTGCTTTAAAAAGCAGTAAGAATGCAGTCATAAACAAAGCCTTAGACATTGTTGAGATAGGGTTCTTATTGCTTCTTAAAGCAGTATTTTAGTACATAATTCTTTTAAATTTAAACTTTTTGCATTAAAAAATTGCTTTCGAAAGCAATAAAAAAGTTGTCTAAAATAAAACCTTAATCTATGAGTGTGAAATTCTTGCTAAATTGAGCTGGCTCTTTTAATGAGCTTGAACTTGTACTCATTTAAATTCAAGAAATAGTTTAATTTATACAAATCTTGATCTGCAATTCGA
>NW_021334906.1:0-7032 GCF_001605985.2 Dendrobium catenatum
ATAAGCTCAAAATAGAAAGAAGTAGCTGCCTTAGACAGTTAAGGCATACTGTATTTTTAAATTATCGGCCCGGACGATCCCCGGATCGGCCTGGACGAAATTACCTAATTATGCCTTAATTGATCAGGAAATTAAGGGAGTACTTAAGGATGATTGATACGATCATATTGTCCTGGATGATCGTAGGATCGGCCAGGACGATCCATTCAAAATCCTTAAGTTACTTCAGGACGATAAATATCGGCCAGCTAAAAAATAGGGCGATTCTCAGGATGATTTGCCTCTGATTTGAACTGATCGGCTAGGACGATCTCGAGATCGGCTTGGACGATCAAGCCAAATTTCAATCATCCAGGACTGTTCCCAGGGAGATGCTCTGGCCAATTTTCTAAGTTTGTACTGATCAGCCAAGCCGATGTCCGTATCGGCCTGGACGATAAAGTCGGCTACTTGTAATTAATGAGCTCCTTTTGAGCTCTTCTATTTAAGAGCTTTCGTTCAACATTTTTCAATAAATTTGGCTGCTGCCTTGACCTGAGAAGACCTTGAGGAGAGAAAGAGAGAGAGGGAGAGAGAGAGAGGATCTTGTGAGGGGGAGCTTGTGAGGGGATTCACAATGGTTTCTGCAATGATCGCTCTGCTTGTTCTTCGTCTAGAGTTTCTCATCCGTGGAAGGGTCGGTAGAGGTAAGGAGTTAGTCTTTGGTTGTGGTTCTCTGCCAGCTTCAGGAGTAAGCAAAAGGAGATAGGTTCTCTGCCTTGCCAGGGTGGTAAAAAGGAGGTTCTTGTGAGGGCTTTTCCGCCTAGCCGTGGGGGCTAAAGGAGAGTCACGTTTTGTAGTGCAATACTTGGAGGGTGCCTCCAAGGAGTGGACGTAGGTCGAGTTGACCGAACCACTATAAATTTATGTGTTCTTGTTTTCTTACTTCCGCACTCTTATTTCCGCATTTTTTTTTGTGGTGAGTTTTGGTTTATGTGTTTTTCATTCTTTGTGAAAAGTATTTTTTAAAAATACCAATTCACCCCCCCTCTTGGTTAGCTTGGGACTAAGTTCATAGGGCTTAACATCCCTAACGAACTTCACACTATATAGAGGAATTAGATATAGGATAACAGAAAAATAAAATTCAAAACTTAGATTAGAAGAACTCAAAGGTTTAGAAGGGAAGAAACTATAATCTCAATAGAACATCAAGTTATATAAATCTAAAAGATTGAAGCACACGATAAACTTGTTCGCCAAAGAACTTTTCAAGTGGAGACTTGGTTTTGGTTCTATAAAGACCCAATTTAGCTCATCAAAAGATAGGTGATAAATTTAAACCAAATTTGGAAAGTCCCTTTTGAAACTTTGATAAAAGATCTTAAGCTTAAGTGAACTATCCCTAGACACACATAGAGGTGGGTGAAAGGTTAAATTTAAAAACTAATTGCCTACTTCAAAATAAAAAAAAATTAATTTTTTTTTGGTAATTTAAAACATTTACCCAATATCACATGATGCAAAATCAAATAATTTTATCAAAAATTAAAATAACAATAATGATTTTCTAATCAATAGATTGAAGCATTAATCACAAAAAACATTATCTCACCATCCACGTATTGGTAGTGAATCTTGTCCTCATTTCTTACCCTCATTGTGATGGAAGAAAACCATGAAATCCATTCTCACCCCCCTAGTGATTATATAGAACCACGACCTCTTTTCAAATACTCCTTATGATGGCATAGAACCAGGAACTCCTCTTTCACCCTCCAGGTGATGGAAAAGAACAACAAAATCTTTTCTCACCCTCCTAGAGATGGCAGAGAACTAGGACTTTGAGCATAAGAACTTCTTCCCAATCGAAAAAACCTAGAAATACACTAGAGGAAATAAGGCAAGACACTTTCTTGGAGAAACCTTTTGAACCCGTCATAATATTTTTCCCTCACAAGTAAGATGTCCTTTCTTCTTACCAAAACTTTACTATATCCCCTTCTCCAAGCTCTATCTCATAAACACTCAGCAACCAAAGACTTAATACAAGTCTAGTTTGAGAGATTAAATATAAGGCCCTATAAAGAGGCCTAGAATTTAATTTTGTCAAATCAGATCATACAATATGATCCAATATCATACGGTATAATTAATTCAAATAATCTTATTTATATTATACAAAGAATAAAGCTTTGTCTGATAAGTTCATTAATTGTGCCGGTTTTCTAATATGATTAGTTCAAACAACTTGGATTATCATCTTGTATGATTAGCGGTGATAAAATATCATCCCATGCAAAGATTAGGTTGTACAATACAATGGGGCCCAATCATCCTATACGAACTTATTGAAAAAATCAACCAAAATTATTTTCCTAAATAGAGGATTGAGTTAGGCCAGATTTAATTACATCATATAGTGTGATACCAATCGTATAGTACGATTAGTTCAAATATTGATTTTTTAAATATTGCCTAAATTATAATTGGTGGTTGGGGTCTTTATTTCAATTGATCATCCTGTATGATCTAGAGAATTTTGTATAATATGAATCGTATAATATGATTATTTTAATTTTCTTTAATTATCATAATCAACCATTTTAATGATTTTTTTGGTTAGCTTATTGCATAATCTTGTGTGTACATAATTGGTTATCTTATTTTATTTTTCTTTAATTATCATAATCATACATTTTGAATAGTTTTGAAAATTGAACTTCTAATTTTGTGTTTATCTCACTCCCTTGAGAATGTGTGTGTGTGTATGTACAGGATCACCAAGTTTAGTATCCACCAAATATATATTTTTTATTTAAAAAATGTCGAGAGAAAAGAAATAAAAATAAAGACTATTCAAGACACTTTAACCATATTCTACTGTTCTTTAGCTGAATAATTTTGCATAGTATATGGTGGACCTAAAAATGTTAGTGCATAAGATTAACATATATGCAATAATATCAATTAATAAGAGATAGCATAGAAAAGAATCCAATAATGTTTATTTTCATCAAAATCACAAGACTTTGGTCTAGATTTGCAACAATCTCCCCTATTTTTTATAATGTCAAACATTATGGGTAAATTACTAAAAATAATTTTGGTTATTTCCTAAAATCAACCTTATTAGTAGTATTTTTACAATTTGATTGAGTGCATTAAATTTGACAAGTCAATTAGTCAAAAAAGGTGGTGTATAATATAATAGAAATCGTACATGATGATCAGTGTAATGATAGTCATCCATAGGAGTTTGTCTTGACGATCATTAATTAGTCAGATTGTTCTATATGAATAGGTGTTTATATATTATGATACTACATTAAATATCATATCAATGAAGTTCAATTCACCTAATGCCTAATGTCGTGTATATCATATAGTAAAAATTAAGTGTTAGTAAAGTACAATCACAAATAATTAATCAATCAAAGCTATTGGATGTGGTGTGAGTATGGATGTGATACTTTATGTATATCATACGATACGATGTGCCATCAGACAATGCAATATGAGAAAACTTTGATTTATTTGTGATGATCCAGAAAACTTCATACAATATAAAAAAAATTTAAATTGCTCACACAAAAAATTGACCACAAATGTTGATAACAAAACACAAACAAAAACATTAAACAATCAATAGAATATTGTATGTTTTTAATTACCAGATCATCTTTATTCAAGTATGAATATCTATATGTTAGGATCAGTTTAGTTTTTCAAACCTTTGTTTGTTAGAGAGAGAAAGTAGAGAGAGAGAATCTGAGGAACGAAGTTGGAAGAATGGAATTTTTCAAATTTTGTTCTTCGCGGGTTTTACGTGTTGAGTCCAGTAATTAGGTTGTTAAGCCTAAGTTATTATATAGTCCCCAGCGCTAACCAAGGTGGGACAGTTGGTAAGTATTTCTGAAGATTTAAAAAACCTTTTTACTTCATAATATATTAGTTGAACGAAATTTTTTAAATTTTCTTTTACAGTTAGTAGGAACAAATGTTCTTTTTTAACCAAACAAGTTGATTTAAACCATGAAATTTAGTGCCGGAAACGTAAAAAGCTTGTATAAAGTAAATGACACCAGATTATAGTGCTTTACCGGTCTAATAACCAGACCTACATCCACTTCCTCAGAGGCACCCCTGAGTAATTGCACTAATACACAAGTGACTCTCCTTTCGTTTCACCACGGAGCGAAGAGTCTGGAGGATTGCATACCGAGAGAGACTAATTCTTCGCGTAAGGACCTAATGTTACAAACACTCCTTTTTTCGGCCCATACTACCCAGAGGAGTCACTGTTCTGCGGTATCTAGTGCAATAGCGCACGGAAGAAGAGGCCGTCGCTCTCCCTTGTAGTAGACGAGACTCTGTGTCTTTTAATGAATCCTCCTGAGGACACGATTAACACACTTGCACTCCTTGCTTAACCCTCTCCTCAACAGTAGGCATGAGAGTCATTTGCTTTCCAATTATCAGCCACTCTCCTAGTGTGGGCAGACATAAACCCTGACATGTTCAACACACTCATCCATAAAATATTATGATGTCTGCCAGAGAACCCTCGTCTGTTTCCAACTTTATTCTCACAGCTTGACAGTGCTAGCGAAAACCGGACGTGGTTTCCTGATTGAGAGTCATTTCTCCAATTGAATCTAGATTAGGAAGAGAATAGAGAAAGAGTTGAAGAATCCCAATTATCACAAGTATGGTTGACTCTTACCTTAGCAATCCAAGTGGAAGCCTTTCTCGTGCCAGTATGTGTAGGAATATCCTTCCTTTGAATGGTCTCTTCCACTTTTTCCTTAGCGCAATATTTCTTTGCAAGAGGCACGAACAATCCAAATGGACAGACAAAAGACGATCCGGTGGCAGTCTTAATTTTGGACTTATTTACATATGAGAAGACAAGTGAAACGCCCAAAAACTGCAAATTTTCAATTCTTACGCAGTGGATCGTGCCTGTTGTACGATCCTCGACTCCTGAGACACATTTACCTAAACACGAATCTCATGACCCAATATTTGTTATAATGTGATGCAACAAAATGCAAGAACATAACGATACACCTTCTTACAAACTTTGAATCGTCCAGTAACGACTTGTGTATCGGTGGTCCAGTTACGAACGTGTTAATTGGAAAAATGGGTATATTATCAAGGTCAGGTTCTAGACCAAAACTCGATTGTACGAAAATTGTTCTAAGTCGGATTTATCGTCTATTGAACGGAACATGTGCAGATCGTCTGGATACGAAAAAATTTTTCATCAGAGAAGGCACGAATCGTCACATGCCGAAAGGGCGACGATTATTTATTCTTGTCTCTGGACTGGCGAAACATCATTTCCAGAGAAACCAATCGCCCTGCATGCGTGACGCTAAATTTGTTTTGTGGCTATGATTATCATCGGTTAAATTCTCCCCAGAAGAAGTTCCGATCGTCCTGTACGATATTTATTTTCTCTGCCACGAAAATTTTTCCAGATGAGGTATTGCATGAGTGCCTTACAGGTGGACGATGGTAAAATGTCTTGGCTAGGCAAACTGCGACCAAAGAAAATTTTGACATGATAACCCAATCCGGCCCATTGATTACGAAATAGGGTACGAGTAAATGGAAATTTCCGTCCTGGAGAACGAATAGGACTCTAGAATTTTTTCAAACAAGTTTACACTATTCGTTTCAACCATGTTGTGGCTCTTTATAGGAGACTAACTGACACGATCGTCCAGCTACGCAACATTCGTTCCTGTTACGATCAGATAGAATTTCAAGATCTTCCTTATTTGTGGGTGGATTTTTATTCACTCAATTACCATATCACTCCCTTTCAAACTTTAATTCAAAGAAAAATACAAACCATTCAAATTAAACAATATCATGTTGAATTGATATTCGAAGTTTTCGTAGTTCTGGGAAGGCGGTTTTTATGATTATCTGTCTGGAAATTTAGTACACACAAGAGAAGTGCAAATCCCTACGATTGTTAGGATGTTAGAGTATGGACTATACATGGATTAACAATAAATTATGGAAATACATCACAATAACATAAGTTGCATTGAAATATTAACTCATTCAAATAGCAAATACAATTTGTCAAAAGACAATACTCCACCCTTTTTGTGATGGCAAACAATCGATTACTCAGCTATGGATTTCAAGTTGAAAACCAACATCTTTTATCTCCTAAACTCCCTGAAATTGACATGCAGTTACATTAAATAAGGAGGCATTTAAAGACAAATATTTAACCGCAATAATTTTTTGTTTGGTAATCTTTTTTTTTTCTTTTTAATTTGTAACCCAACTTGCAGATACATAAGCACAAATAAAGAGAAACACAAACATTACACAAATATTATAATTTGCTCCCCTTTTTTGACAGCAACAAAATAGTTAAGAAGAAAAGACAAGAAATGTAAATTATATCTACTATGTAAAATTCATTGGTTTAAATATTAATCGTAAATGGTGATTAGACATAGGGATTAATGTAATTCTTACAACTAAAGATCAATTAATCAATCATTTTAGAGAAATTCATAGATTATTAAAATGACGGATATAACATTTGAAAGAGATATTTTCCAAACATGATCAATTTTAGACTTTTGATTCTTGAAAATCAAAATATACCAAGCAGATGTTATACTAAAAAAATTCTATAATATCAAGTCAAACGATAATGATGAAGAATGAACATAGATCAACTTGAATTAAGAAGGCTCTTGACAGATTTGAAAGAACGAGAATTTACCTCAGTTGGGTTGGTCCTTCAAGTAACTTCCTGCAACGATTCTTTCAACGTTTTGTAGCACTTTTTGCTCACTGCATTTTTCTTTTGGTTGGGCTATTTGTTTGCCTCTTTTCCATTTGCAATTCTTCTTCGTTGATCCTTTTGATTATTGTACATTATGATACACGTGTTAAGAGTAATTTGACAATCTTATGTGCCAAAAAATCTTAAATCTAAATTTCCAAATTTTTCTGGGTTCCATATTATATTTTGAGCATAAATACAAAACTTAAGAAAAACATCAAATT
>NW_021334907.1:0-269 GCF_001605985.2 Dendrobium catenatum
ATGTGATGCATTTGTGAGTTTGAGGTTTTGTTTGGAACAATAATGCAAAAATTTTTAAAAACAGAAAAATTTTCATCAAAAAGTTGCTTTGAAAAGTAAAAAAAAAGCTGTCCTAAATGAAACCTAACTTATTTGGTCTAAGGCTTAGTTTGGGACAGCAGTTTTTTAGTACAAAATTTAAAAAATTGTTTTATGAAACTGAAAGAAAGTCATCCCAAACGAAACCTAAGTATCCAAAAAAATAATAATTTATAGTCCACAAACATCAT
>NW_021334908.1:0-424 GCF_001605985.2 Dendrobium catenatum
TCAGCTTTTCAATCTCAACTTTTTGAATCTGTGGATAGCGGTAAGGACGGACGCTGATCGGAGTCTCACCTTCTTTCAAGGTAATCACATGCTCCAACTCTCTTTGAGGCGGTAAACTATGGGGAGGGTGAAAGACCTCGCTGAACTGGTGTATGAGCGGCTGTACTGTAGAGGGAACATTGCCTTCCTCCTCCAATCTGACCCCTTCCAGGCAATGCAACTCTACTAAATAGCCTCCCCCCTCTTCCTGAATTGTTCTGATGAGCGATTTGAGAGAAACCCCTGCCTTGGCCAATCCTAAATCACCCTGAATCGTCCTCTTTTTGCCCCCACCCACCAACTCCATCCTCAGTGTACCCCAATTGATTTTGGTCTCTCCTAATGCCTTGATGTAGACAAAAGGGGGGTCAACACTAGTCCAAAA
>NW_021334909.1:0-229 GCF_001605985.2 Dendrobium catenatum
CACTTATTCTGAGGAGGTTGCGCCGAATTTGTTTGCATGGTAAATATTTCCTCTCGTTTTCTTGAGTGAGAAGGATTGATATTATGTGCTCCTGCTACTTTTCTTTCCATTCAAAATTCACTTGCCTTTCATCCCATTTACAGTACATGATAGCAATCCTTTGTTCATATTCTGTACTGCAACATCAGCAAACCCTCGTGAGCATGCCATGGTATGTTTTGGTAATGAA
>NW_021334910.1:0-265 GCF_001605985.2 Dendrobium catenatum
AACATGAACAATATGTATGTAATCATTCAACCATAATCAATATGAACATATAACTTTAAAAGCTTATAGCAATCAATGAAACTATAACATGTCATATGTCAATAAACATAAGTACAACTATATATCTTAAGAGTGGTGATCAGTAATCAAGTGAACAATGATCAATAAGTCATATCAATCCTATACTTAATAGTTACAAAATGGTTTATATAACATCTTATTATATCAGTTCACATGTTATTATCATATGCATGTCACACAATAT